>NC_091954.1:13394691-13423777 GCF_031021105.1 Erythrolamprus reginae | reverse complement strand
ATATTGATTGATTCTTTGTGTTAAAATTAGAAATCCTAATGTAAGGCTGGAATTTGTGGACATTTCTCCTAGGAAGAGATCCATTTTCTTCCCTCCTTCAGCCCAGATCAAAAGACCCCTTTGCGTCAGTCCCACCTAGATCTGCCAGTTGTAAGGAAATAAGATTTACCTTGAAAGCGAGGAATCAAAGCTTTGCTGCCTTTGCAAAGAGAAGGTTAAAAAACCCCCACGACAAATGCAAATTAATTTGGCTAAGAGTAATTAACTAATTGCATATTGAGAAAAATTAAACAATGTTCGCAGTGAGTCACTAGCTGTGTTTCTGTTCTTTGTTCATTTTTCTGGCACACCCTGCATGTTTCCTTTCTTCTTCAAAGAAATACTGCATGCCCTAGAACGTATGCTGAGCATTTGGAACGAAGGGGACCAGCACACGGAGGGATCCTGTGATGCTCCTGCTCCATATTGTGGCCCTGAAAGGTAAGGGCTGAGGATCCTCTCTCCGGTTGTGGAGGTTAAGAGAAGGCAGGTCATGAAAATGCAAAAAGGACCTCAACTGCTCCTCATGTTCCACAAACTTGTTCTGCCGGGCTCTCTGGTAGGAGCCTCCCGAAAATTCAAGGGTACAAATTTCAGACACACACACACACACATGTTTGAAAATTCAAAACAATGTTCTTTATCCCAAAATTCAAAATAAACAAAGCACTCTTTTTGTATTGCAAAGAGCACTCTTCCCAAAACAACCGGGTAGTCTGTACAATTTCCCTTAAGCAGTCATTAAGTACTTAGCTAGCAGCTGTGAAGAAACTTCACACCCCTTCTTCCTTCAACGAAGTGAGAGACACACACACACATGTTGCTCTGCTTTGGTTTCAAAGGCGTGAAAAAGCAACAAAGTCCAGCAACACAAGATTCCTGACGAACTCTCCGATCAGATATTCTTCCACAACGGCCAAACCCACATGCTGCTATTTATAGCAGCAGCCCTAATTACTGGAGCCCCACCCAAACACAGGTGGCCTCCCTTATTTCCTGTAATATGTTCTTACTTGGTCTCTTCTACGCATAATTCTGCGCTTGCGTGGGTCCAAAACGTCATCATCTGAATCAAAGGATAAGGGAGATTGACTGCCTGGGCTGTGTGCCAAGCCCTCCTCTGCCGAGTCACTCCCACCTTCTTCTTTGTCCGAGGAAACTAAACTCTGAACTGATTCTGTCGGCAATAACACAGGCCTGTGACATGTTGAATTTTCCCCTGCATCCACCTCCCCATTCCCTGGGGCAGGAGCTGGGGCAGAGCCAACCACAACAAAACTAAGTCATTCCTGGGTTTCTCACCTTTTCTTTAAACCTTGCTGGCAAAAAACCCAAACCCACCAATTTATTTACAGTGGTACCTCTACCTAAAAACGTCTCTATTTACAAACTTTTCTAGATAAGAACCGAGTGTTCAAGATTTTTTGCCTCTTCTCAAGAACCATTTTCCATTTACAAACCCGAGCCTCCGAAACTGTAACCGGAAAAGGCGTGTAGAAGCCTCCGTGGGGCCTCTCTAGGAATCTCCTGGGAGGAAACAGGGCCGGAAAAGGTGGGTAGAAGCCTCCGTGGGGCCTCTCTAGGAATCTCCTGGGAGGAAACAGGGCTGGAAAAGGTTGGTAGAAGCCTCTGTAGGGCCTCTCTAGGAATCTCCTGGGAGGAAACAGGGCCGGAAAAGATAGGTAGAAGCCTCTGTGGGGCCTCTCTAGGAATCTCCTGGGAGGAAACAGGGCCGGAAAAGATAGGTAGAAGCCTCTGTGGGGCCTCTCTAGGAATCTCCTGGGAGGAAACAGGGCCGGAAAAGGTGGGTAAAAGCCTCCATGGGGGCCTCTCTAGGAATCTCCTAGGAGGAAACAGGGCTTCCACCCTCCCTTTGGTTTCCCCAATCGCATGCCTTATTTGCTTTTACATTGATTCCTATGGGGAAAATTGCTTCTTCTTACAAACTTTTCTACTTATAAGAACCTGGCCATGGAACGAATTAAGTTCGTGAGTAGAGGTAAAGCTGTATGGACCGTATGTATGTATGCATGCATGTATGTATGTATGTATGTATTTATATATTTATTTATTTAATTCGACTTCTATGTCACCCAATCCCGAAGGCTTACAACAATATAAAATAAAAATAACAATTAAAAAGAAGTCAAGAATCAAAACAGACTAAAGATAAAACCTCCGCTGAAGGTTACCAATCAAGACAATAGAGCACTGGTGTGCAGTGCTCTATTGTGTCCTTTTGAAGGTAGGAGTGTTTATTTGTATTATTTTTTACTTATTCAATTTTTATGCCGCCCTTCTCCTTAGACTCAGGGCGGCTTACAACATGTTAGCAATAGCACTTTTTTTAACAGAGCCAGCATATTGCCCCCACAATCCGGGTCCTCATTTTACCCACCTCGGGAGGATGGAAGGCTGAGTCAACCTTGAGCCGGTGGTGAGATTTGAACCGCTGACCTTCAGATCTACAGTCAGCTTCAGTGGCCTGCAGTACAGCACACTACCTGCTGCCCCAAACATTCTTTGTCCGAGTGTTACTCCGCCTTCGCCGCAAGAGCCGTTGGCCTCTTACTGGGCCGGCGGTGTTTGCGGCATGGGCAGGGAAGGAGGCCGCCATCTTGGGGTGGAGCCTGTGGCCCCGTGTCATCACCAGGGGGCGCAGTGTCATCATCTCGGTGCGTGGGGCACCGATTGGCTGAGGAGCAGCCAGGGAGGCGCCCTATATAAGGCGCCTGCTCGTGGTGTCCAGGATGTGAGATATCTGCAAATATTTTCACAGTCCTCTTTTTGACTCGTGTAGTATACAGGTCCTCAATGGAAAGGCAGGTTGGCAGCAATTGTTTTTTCCTGCAGTTTTATCATTACTTTCTATGTTATGTTTATATAAACTACTATCCTATACTTGATTGACAAATAATTTTTTAAAATTTATTTTATTTATTCATTCATTTGCCCAATACACAATACATATGGAAGAGAATAGACATGAAGTAATATATATAAAGATAATATGTAAAAATAGAGGAGAAGATATATGAAAGGAAGAAAAGATATATGATATATGAGATAAAGGAAAGACAATTGGACAGGGGACGAAAGGCACACTAGTGCACTTATGTACGCCCCTTACTGACCTCTTAGGAACCTGGAGAGGTCAATCGTGGACAGTGTTCCCTCTTATTTTTTTTTGGGGTGGGCGGAAAAGTATAGTGTCTGAGCGGCAGTCCCTTCGGGACTGGGCGGCACAGAAATAATAAACAAACAAACAAACAAACAAATAAAAAACCCACCCTGTTTTGCCTCAGAGAATTTCAAAATAAAATACTGTACTGTGTGTCTATAACAGTGAGCTCATAATAGGGCAACTCTATCAATATCAAAATGCCACTTAAATAGTTGAGCTAGTTTCAAACTAGATTTTGATTTTCTTTCTCTCTTCCTTACTCCCATTCTTTTTCTTTCTCTTTTCCTTTCTCTCTTTTTTCTGTTTCTCTCTCTTCCTCTCTCTCTCCTTCCCTCTCACTCTTTCCCTCTCAGCTTCTGGGCAGGTTTGGAAAACTCTGAGTTGATGATGATTTTTAAGTGAGCGATTGCTCACTGCTCAGCTTAGAGGGAACTATGATCGTGGATAGTCTAAGGGAGAAATGTTGGGGGTTAGGGGTTGACACTATTGAGTCCGGTAATGAGTTCCACGCTCCGACAACTCGATTGTTCAAGTCATATTTTTTACAGTCAAGTTTGGAGCGGTTAATATTAAGTTTGAATCTGTTGCGTGCTCTTGTGTTGTTGCGGTTGAAGCTGAAGTAGTCATTGACCGGTAGGACGTTGCAGCATATGATCTTGTGGGCAATACTTAAATCGTGTTTTAGGCGCCGTAGTTCTAAGTTTCTAGACCCAGGATTGTTAGTCTATTTTTGTAGGGTATTCTGTTTGGAGTGGAGGAGTGAAGGGCTCTTCTGGTGAAGTATCTTTGGACATTTTCAAGGGTTTTAATGTCTGAGATGCGATATGGGTTCCAAACAGATGAGCTGTATTCGAGGATGGGTCTGGCAAAGGTTTTGTAAGCTCTGGTAAGTAGTGTGAGATTGCCAGAGGAGAAGCTACGTAGGATTAGGTTTACAACTCTAACTCCACAAATGATCCAACCTTCTAAAACTACTTATAAAATTATTTATAAAATAAAAATATGTATAAAATAAAAATAAATCAATCAAACTGGATTCCTTAGATCCAGTAAATCAGTTCCTAACCCCTGGGAAGCGAGTTTGGAGAGCTACTCCCTGGTTGCTTTCCTTTCCTCTGTCTGGTTGACTTTTGGCTGGAAGAGTCTCTGCCTCCCCGCTCCCCAATAATTTCAGGTATGCCCACAATGGCCTCCTTGCAATGAAAGCATTAGCTAAAATTGTTCTGGATTTCAGTGGGAAAAAAACTTCAAGCGATGACATGTAACCCGCAGGTCACGTGAAAAATAACCGTGCTCTTAAACCAGCCCTGACATAATATCTCCCAAAGCAAAATTACCGCAAATGACTGCTTTAGCTAAGAACTAGCCAGGAGCAAAAACAGAGCCATGTAAGAGTAGATTTAGCCATAAATACCTCCGCGATGTTTTATGCCACTTTATCTTTAAAAAAGAGAAAAGGAAAAAAAAGAAGAGGAAGGAGTTGCGCAATAATTAATGGGAGAGGGGGGAGCCAACCCAACCCTGTGCCCTGTTCTTTATTCCTGCAGCGGGCTTGTGAGTTGTTATTTCATAGCACCCCCCCCCCCAAGCTGTCACACATTGCAAATTATGCACCAAGAAGCATTAAACAGAATAAACACATTTAAATGAAAGCTGACGTAATTCATGATAAACAGGCGCTGGAAAATATTACATTGTCGTCTCTCGCTGCTGCTGCTGTTTTAAGGCAGGTTTATTCCGAAGAGTGAGTCCACAGTTCTGACACACAGTAGATCACTTTATCCTTTTGTTCGTTGTGTTACTTTCAGGAATGTTGGCACTTACACGATAGATTTTGATTTTTTAAAGGGTCTCTTCTGTTCATAATAATTACTGATCTCCCAGACCTCGGGGAATGTAACAATGTAAATTTGATAGTGTGATGGATGAACACACAATGAAAAAAAAAGCTTCCAGCAGGAGACACAAAAGACAGACAGGGTGGTCCAAGCAGAGGATAGAATGGGGGAGGATAATAATGTGTGAAGCAAGATGTTTGTCTAAAGAAAACACAAATTACTTAATAGCTTAAATGGCTTAAAACCACTCCACTCTGTTTGATTCACTACAATTCCAATGACTGAAAAAGGCAACATTGGAAGATCCTAAATAGAGTCTGCTAATTCAGGTTTTATTTAACTCTAGAGAGTTCTTGGGTTGAAAGGGTACCCTGAAATATCTTCCTTAATGACCTAGATGAGAGAATAGAAGGGGAACTAATCAAATTTGCAGATGACACCAAGCTGGCAGGAATAGGCAGTACCACTTGTTGTGGTTAGCTCTGGCCCAGCTCCTGCCCAAGAACTGTGGATGTGGGGGAGACATCCACATGCTGCAGGCCTGTTTTGCCCCCGGTGGAATCTGATGATGAAGGCTCCTCTGACCAAGAAGACATGAGTGGCAGGGAGGAGGAGAGTGTGGCAGACAGCTCAGAAGGAGGTCAATTATCTAGCTCCTCCTTGGATTCAGAACAAGAGTTAATGATACAGCCACGCATGTGGAGAGCGATGCATAGGCAGCAACAACTGAGAGATTATTATCAAAGAAAATGAGGCCACCTGTGGTTGGGTGGGGCTGTGGTAATTAGTGAGGCTGCTATAAATAGCAGCCTGTGGGTTTGGCCATTGTGGAGGATTATCTGATCCTTGTGTTTCGTGACTGCTTTACTGACTTTGACTTTTTGTGTGCTGATTTCCCCCCGCTTTGAAACTAAACCAGGGCAAAGTGTGTTTCACTTTGTGAAAGAAGAAAGACTGTGAATTGCCTCACAGCTGCAAGCTAAGTATCTCAGAACTGATAAGGGACTTGTACCAATTACCAGTTTGTTTGGAGACGAGTGCTCTTTGCTATACCAAAAGAGGGCTTGGTTTAAGTGAATTTTCATTATAAAGAACATTGTTTTGAATTTTCAAACGTGTGTGTGTGTCTGAAATTTGTACCTGTGAATTTTTGGGAGGAGTCTACCAGAGAGCCCGACAGAACACCACTGAGGACAGGCTCAGGATCCAGATGGATCTTGACAGAATTGTACATTGGGTCCAAACAAATAAAATGAAATTCAATGCAGAGAAAAGTAAAATAATAATAATAATAATAATAATAATAATAATAATAATAATGATGATAATGATAATAATAATAATAATAATAATAATAATAATAATAATTTATTAGACTTGTATGCCGTTCCTCTCCGAAGACTCGGAGCAGCTCACAACAAGTATTACATGAGATACAAATCTATTGTAGTTGTGCGGCTCGTGTGCCAGTAGATATGGTTCTGTGTGCCACCTGTGGCACCCGTGCCATAGGATCGCCATCACTGTCGTAGACTATGGCATGTCATCATGACTGCTCCAGATGATTTAATTGGAAAAAGCACTGGACAACCTCCGGCTTTGGGCTTCAATTTAGTCTATTTCCTGGAGTCAGACGTTGGGACTGAGTCTGAAAGTATCCTGGGGTGTTGTGGTTGGCTCTGGGCCAGCTCCTGCCCCAAGGGGTGGATGTGGGTGAATCCTCCCAGTGTCAAAGGCCTGTTTTACTGCCAACTGCTTCGGACAGTGAAGTATCGTCGGAAGCAGGGAGTGACTGTGAAATGGGACCCTCATAGGGGGGTCATGGCAGGCAGCCCATTAGGAAGCTATTCATCATCATCCTTATCTTCGCTGGATTCTGTTGAAGAAGCAGTTATAGACGCATGCATGCGAAGGGCCATGAATAGAAGAGAGCAGCTACGTAGGTATTACAAGAGATAAGAGAGTTCACCTGTGGATGGGTGTGGTTCAACTAATTAGGGCTGCTGTTAAATGGGCAGCGTGCTGGCCTCTCAGTGTGGAAGATTATCTGTTCGTGATAGTGGATGTGGCTTGACTCTCTGGATTCTCCAAGGACTCTGTGCTTTGATATCAGGACTCTGAATGTAAATCATAGTCAAATGTGTGAGTTGGACGTCTTCACAGCTACTTGTCAATTGCTTTGAGTTTGTTTCTTGTTTTTTCACTGCATTCAAGTCTGTTTGCTTTGAAGGTGAGCCCTTTGACTACCAAAAGGGTGTTTTGCTTCTATTTTTCTTGGGATAAAGACAGTATTCTTGACTTTTCACGTGTGTGTGTCTGCTTTTTCTACCTTTGCATTTAATTAGGGACTTGTGAAGAGAGCCCGGCAGAACACAAATCCAATATTAAAAATAATTTAAAAAACCCTTATAAATAACAGTCATACAATCCAAACAAACCATACATAAGATGGAACAGCTGGGGGAATGCTGTGGTGCACATTCAACTTTGTACAGAACTAAGTATTCAAGGAGAATATTTCATTCATTCAGATCTAGGATGTGTTCTTTGAATGTTCCCTTTATTTTTTTGAGCGGTATATATACTGTAAATTAAAAAAATTCTTAACTCTTCATCTCCCTCGTAGATCCATCCTCCTGACCAAAAGCAACTTCATTCCATCATACAGAAAAAACAATTGCTGCCAACCTGCCTTCCATTGAGGACCTGTATGCTGCACAAGTCAAAAAGAGGGCGGTGAAAATATTTACTGACCCCTCGCATCCTGGACACAAATTGTTTCAACTCCTACCCTCAAAACGTCGCTGCAGAGCACTGCACACCAAGACAACTAGACACAAGAACAGTTTTTCCCCCGAACGCCATCACTCTGCTAAACAAATAATTCCCTCAACACTGTCAAACTTTTTACTAAGTCTGCACTTCTATTTCTACTAGTTTTTTCTCATCATTCTTATCATCCTTTCCCTCCCACTTAGGACTGTATGACTGTAACTTGTTGCTTGTATCCTAAGATTTTTATTAATATTGATTGTTTCTTCATTGCTTATTTGACCCCTGTGACAATCATTGTTGTACCCATAGTTCCCTCTAAGCTGAGCAGTGAGCAATCGCTCACTTAAAAATCATCATCAACTCAGAGTTTTCCAAACCTGCCCAGAAGCCGAGAGGGAAAGAGTGAGAGGGAAGGAGAGAGAGAGGAAGAGAGGAAGAGAGAGAAACAGATAGCAAAAAGAGAGGAAGGAAAAGAGAAAGAAAAAGAATGGGAGTAAGGAAGAGAGAAAGAAAATCAAAATCTAGTTTGAAACTAGCTCAACTATTTAAGTGGCATTTTGATATTGATAGAGTTGCCCTATTATGAGCTCACTGTTATAGACACACAGTATTTATTTATTTATGTATTTATGTATTTATTTAATTTATTTATTTAATTTATTAATTTATGTATTTATGTATTTAATTTATTAATTAATTAATTAATTAATTAATTAATTAATTAATTTATTAATTTATTAATTTATTAATTTATTAATTTATTAATTAATTAATTAATTAATTAATCAATCAATCAATCAATTAATTAATTAATTTATTAATTTATTTAATATCTCTGTGCCGCCCAGTCCCGAAGGGACTGCCGTTCAGACACTATACTTTTCCGCCCACCCCCCCAAAAAATTAGAGGGAACACTCTACCTCTTGATTCTTGACAAATGTATCTTCTTCTTTTATGTACACTGAGAGCATAGGCACTAAGACAAATTCCTTGTGTGTCCAATCACACTTGGCCAATAAAGAATTCTATTCTATTCTATTCCATACCATTCCATTCTATATGTCTGAAATGGTTTGTATGGGGTTAAGTGTTGTACCACATGATTCTTGACAAATTCCTTGTGTGTCCAATCACACTCGGCCAATAAAGAATTCTATTCTATTCTATTTGTGGCAACAGAACGCTGCTTTTGAAATAAACAGAACATTTTAATCGCGTGTTGTTTTTAATATGTTGTCTGGTCCAATAACTCTGGGTAAACTGAGGTTTTGTTCAGTTTCCCCCCTCGCCAACTGCCTCTGGGCCACGAAGATGGAAGCTAGGAAACCACAGCCCGCGTTTTGCATGGGAGATAGCAGGCAGGTTCTGTGGTTGTGGGGTGAAACAAAACAGCCTCAGAGAGATGAACATCCACATTTTTCCTGTGCGGTAAATATTTAGGTGGCAAAGAGGGAGGGGAGGGAAAAGGTGAGAGGGAGGGGAAAAACTGCCCTTGTTCCCTATGCTGAACTCAAACCGTGAAAGGACCTTATCAGAAGAGACAGAGTTAAGCCTTGTCGGGTCTGATCAATGTTCATTACATGCAGTGGTGCAAGGGAGCAGGTTTTATAGTAATGGAGCATTAACATGGTGAAGATGAATATTTAATATTTGCAACGTCCAATGGTAGGAAACAGAATCACCTTTCAGAATGCATTCTCGCCACTTTATCTATCTATCTATCTATCTGTCTGTCTGTCTGTCCGTCCGTCCGTCCGTCCGTCCGTCCGTCCGTCCGTCCGTCCATCCATCCATCCATCCATCCATCCATCCATCTATCTATCTATCTATTTTGTCCAATACACAATGAAAGTTTTAGTGGGTATGTTTCTTTTTAAATAAGGGTTTTTTTAGTGACTTTTAATTATTAGATTAATTATATATTGTGCTATTACTGTTGTGAGCCGCCCCGAGTCTACGGAGAGGGGCGGCATACAAATCTAATAAATAATAAATAATAATAATAATCGGAGGATGGAGCTGGGACCACAATGCCTTTGCATGTTGCCAACTCACAGCTCAGAAGGCCAGAGGGCAGCACCTGCCATTTTCTACCAATGGTCCTGGCCAGACACAAAGGACAACCTGGACAATCATGTGATGGATGGAGCTCGACTCTTCCAGCCTCACTGCTCAGTCAAATGGCTACTGAAACTTCAGTTATGTGTGAACATCCAGAGAGACCAACCAACAGTACATAGTAGGGAGTAGAAACAGTACAAGCAGGAAGTGGGTGATTGTGATCCTGCTGTACAGAGCGCTGGTGAGACCACATTTGGACTATACTGTGTTCAGTTCTGGACACCTCACCTTCAAAAAGATATTGACAAAATTGAACGGGTCCAAAGACGGGCTACAAGAATGGTGGAAGGTCTTAAGCATAAAACGTATCAGGAAAGACTTCATGAACTCAATCTGTATAGTCTGGAGGACAGAAGGAAAAGGGGGGACATGATCGAAACGTTTAAATATGTTAAAGGGTTAAATAAGGTTCAGGAGGGAAGTGTTTTTAACAGGAAAATGAATACAAGAACAAGGGGCCACAGTCTGAGGTTAGTTGGGGGAAAGATCAGAAGCAACGTGAGAAAATATTATTTTACTGAAAGAATAGTAGATGCTTGGAACAAACTTCCAGCAAACGGTAGCGACTGGTCAACCTGGTCTATGTTGCAAGCTAAGCAGGATCAGATCTGTTCAGGACTTGGACGGGACACCATCATCCTTTCTCAAGAGATATTGCTTTAAACAGATTGGAAGATTCTTGGGATATGAGAGTCTGCTTGTGGTTCAACGGGGACATAGTAGATCCTTGGAACAAAGTTCCAGCAGACGTGGTTGGTAAATCCACAGTAACTGAATTTAAACATGCCTCGGATAAACATATAGCCATCCTAAGATAAAATACAGGAAATAGTATAAGGGCAGACTACATGGACCATGAGGTCTTTTTCTACGGTCAATTTTCTATGTTTCTATGTTTCTAGGGCCAGGAGGGATATTTTCCCTAATTCTCAAAGCTTCTTAGTCAGATGAAAACAGCAACATACAAAGACAAAAATAAGTCATTACAAGTTTTTATTTGCACCAGAAATCTTACAGGAGGAATCTGAGCAGTGTCAGTTTAGGACAACAACATGAATATGGATTAAATTATAGAAGCATTGCAGGAGGGGAGCAGACTTTGACCTTATTATTATCTGGGACTTTTATGTTTAGTGAATGCAACTATTTTACACATACAAGGAAAGACAAAATGTGCTAATATTTATTCTGAGATTATGAAAAGCGGGAAGCAATTAAAGCTAAACATTTAGCAGGAAGAAATAATTTAACACAAGAAATTCTGCAAGCTATATAAGTTCCTCTGTTCAAAATGGGTTTTTTTAAAACATTATTTTACAGGATGCTAGAACTGAATGTTGTATAGCTGTTGGTGTTGTTTTTAATAGGTATTATTTTACAACTAAAAATCAGTCACTATAAGCAACATCTGGAGACCATTAATAGCTTATTTCTCCATTCTTATTTTTTTAAAAAGAAAAAGGTTTGACCAGGAATTCAAAACACTTCCAGATTCCTCATTTTCAAACATTTCAGATTCATGCTAAATGATGGGAAAGCACTTTTATTTTACACATACCTAAATGGAAATAACATAATGGTTACTGCTCACTAACAACAGCTCTCAGTGCCATTTGCTTTATTTATTTTTCTAAAAAAAAAGGATATATTTAATTAGTGTACTCTAAACCTGTTTTGGAAATCTATCTTTTTTTAGACTGGTAAGACACTGCAGTCAGCTTCTGTATATAGAGTATATATAGAGATTCATATGTTTATCCCAGGCATGTTTAATTTCAGTTACTGTGGATTTACCAACCACGTCCTGCTACTTATGGATCTGTCCTGGTGGACAGGTGATGATTCTTATTAGGCACTATGGAATTCTGGTGGATATGCAATTTCATAAACTACAGTAGTACCTCTACTTAAGAACGCCTCTACTTAAGAACTTTTCTAGATAAGAACCGGGTGTTCAAGATTTTTTTTGCCTCTTCTTAAACATAGAAACATAGAAACATAGAAGACTGACGGCAGAAAAAGACCTCATGGTCCATCTAGTCTGCCCTTATACTATTTCCTGTATTTTATCTTACAATGGATATATGTTTATCCCAGGCATGTTTAAATTCAGTTACTGTGGATTTACCAACCACGTCTGCTGGAAGTTTGTTCCAAGGATCTACTACTCTTTCAGTAAAATAATATTTTCTCATGTTGCCTTTGATCTTTCCCCCAACTAACTTCAGATTGTGTCCCCTTGTTCTTGTGTTCCCTTTCCTATTAAAAACACTTCCCTCCTGAACCTTATTTAACCCTTTAACATATTTAAATGTTTCGATCAAGAACCATTTTCTACTTAAGAACCTGGGCCTGGAAAAATTTCCCAGGAAATTTGAGAGCGGCACGAAGGCCCGGCCAGTTTCCTGCCATTCCCCCTTTAATCCCGGTCATTTTGGGCATTCCTGGGCTGCCAGCGGAGCCTTTCGGTGGTGCTTAAGGAGGCTTTGGCAGTCCAGAGTGAACTAAGCATTTTCCTCGGTGCTTGGAGAGGGAATAAACCTTTGCCAGCGCCCAGAGAAAAGAAACGCTCCCTTCGCTCTGGGCAGCGACTGTCCTCCTCCTCTTCTTCCTCCTCCTCCTCCCACCCAAATTCCGAGCATTTATTTCTTTCCTAATGGGTTTGCACATATTATTTTGCTTTTACATTGATTCCTATGGGAGAAATTGCTTCTACTTACAAACTTTTCTACTTAAGAACCTGGTCGCGAAATGAATTAAGTTCTTAAGTAGAGGTACCACTGTATCTTTAAGGAGAAAATGCATATTTCTTTCTTAACTTCATTCATTTTTTTCAGCCACAAGTCATGTAGGAAGAGCACAGATTAGACCAATGGTGCCTTGGACCATCCCCAAAGGCTACAACAGGCTCAGGTCCATGGTATTTCTTGGCAGAAGATCTATGGAGAGATCAGGTGGGTTAAAATCCAAAGAGGCAGCAATAAACCCACTTGGCAATTTTCTCAAGATAACCACATGGAAGTGAGCATTGTGCTCACCAGGAATCCAGCTCAGCTCAAAAGAGGCTTTATTTTACATGCTAGCTGAAGGTGTACTTGAAGGAAATGACTCACAATTAGTATAAACAAATCATTTGCATAATGAGCAAACCAGGCTACAAAGTTCTATAGAAGTGAAACATTCAATTCTAACACACACAGAGACACACTGGAAAACATGTCACTATAAATTCAAGCCAGATTCTGTGTGAGTAACCTGTTTGAGCATCTTGGGAAACCTCTGGTTGAAGACCAGGTTCTACATTTAGGCAAGAGAAACAAAACACACAGCTACAGTATATGTCGTGTCTTGCTCAACAGTAGTAACTGCGAGAGGGATCTTGGAGTCCTAGTGGACAACCATTTAAATGTGAGCCAACAGTGTGCAGCAGCTGCCAAAAACCCCAACATAGAAACATAGAAGACTGACAACAGAAAAAGACCTCATGATCCATCTAGTCTGCCCCTATAATATTTTCTGTATTTTATCTTAGGATGGATATATGTTTATCCCGAGTCTGCGGAGAGGGGCGGCATACAAATCCAATCAATCAATCAATCAATCAATCAATCAATCAATCAATCAATCAATCAATCAATCAGTGTTTAAATTCAATTACTGTGGATTTACCAACCATGTCTGTTGGAGGTTTGTTCCAAGCATCTACGACTCTTTCAGTAAAATAATATTTTCTCATGTTGCTTTTGATGTTTCCCCCAACTAACTTCAGATTGTGTCCCCTTGTTCTTGTGTTCACTTTCCTATTAAAAACACTTCCCTCCTGGACCTTATTTAACCCTTTAACATATTTAAATGTTTCGATCATGTCCCCCCTTTTCCTTCTGTCCTCCAGATTATACAGATTGAGTTCATTAAGTCTTTCCTGATACGTTTTATGCTTAAGACCTTCCACCAACACTGTTCTAGGGTGCATTATTATTATTATTATTATTATTATTATTATTATTATTATTATTAATTAGATTTGTATGCCGCCCCTCTCCGGAGACTCGTGGAGGCTCACAACAACAATAAAACAATGTCCAACAAATCTAATTATTTAAAAACACTAAAAACCCATTATTAAAAGCAAACATACACACAAACATACCATGCATAAACTGTTTAGGCCCAGGGGAGATGTCTCAATTCCCCCATGCCTGACGGCAGAGGTGGGTTTTAAGGAGTTTTCGAAAGGCAAGGAGGGTGGGGGCAATTCTAATCTCCGGGGGGAGCTGATTCCAGAGGGTCGGGGCCGCCACAGACAAGGCTCTTCCCCTGGGTCCCGCCAAACGACATTGTTTAGTCGACGGGACCTGGAGAAGGCCAACTCTGTGGGACCTAACCGGTCGCTGGGATTCGTGCGGCAGAAGGCGGTCCCGGAGATATTCTGGTCTGATGCCATGAAGGGCTTTATAGGTCGTAACCAACACTTTGAATTGTGACCGGAAACTGATCGGCAACCAATGCAGACTGCGGAGTGTTGGTGTAACATGGGCATACCTAGGGAAGCCCATGATTGCTCTCGCAGCTGCATTCTGCACGATCTGAAGTTAACAGAGGGATAGAATCAAGATCAAGTGAAGTGTTAATACCACTTTATAAGGTCTTGGTAAGGTCTTATACTGCATTCAGTTCTGGTCGCCATGATGCAAAAAGGATGTTTAGACTCTAGAAAAAGTGCTGAGAAGAGTGACAAAGATGATTAGAGGACTGGAGGCTAAAACATATGAAGAACGGTTGCAGGAACTGGGCATGTCGAGTTTAATGAAAAGAAGGACCAGGGGAGTTATGATATCAGTCTTCCAATATCTCATGGGTTGCCACAAAGAAGAAGGAGTAAACCTATTCTCCAAAGCACCTGAAGGTAGAACAAGAAGCAATGGGTGGAAACTAAACTAGGAGAGAAGCAATTTAGAACTAATGAGAAATTTCCTGACAGTCAGAACGGTTGATCAGTGGAACAGCTTGCCTCCAGAAGTTGTGAATGCTCCAACACTGGAAGCTTTTAAACAGATGTTGGATAACCATCTGTCTGAAGTAGTGTTTGGTTTCCTGCCTAAGCAGGGGGTTGGACTAGAAGACCTCCAAGGTCCCTTCCAACTCTGTTTTTGTTGTTGTTGTTGTTGTTATTATTATTATTATTATTATTATTATTATTATTATTATTATTATTTCAGTACAACACAGCAAACGAGATCACTATGCTGGATTTTGTATTTCATCACCAGTCGGGTGCTTCCCAAGCACCTAGGACTGCGTGATGTAGCGGCGAATTATGTTTGCCGATCCCAGTAAAGCGGCCTTTTGCAATTGACAGATGGAGATTTTGTCAATTCCGATGGTTTTCAAATGTCCGCTGAGATCCTTTGGCACTGCGCCCAGCGTGCCAAGTACCACTGGGACCACTTTCACTGGCTTATGCCAGAGTCGTTGCAACTCGATTTTTAGATCTTCGTATTTCACTAATTTCTCTAGCTGCTTCTCCTCAATTCTGCTGTCTCCTGGGATTGCGATGTCGATGACCCATACTTTCTTTTTCTCCACGATCACAATGTCTGGTGTGTTGTTGTTGTTGTTGTTCTTCTTCTTCTTCTTCTTCTTATTATTATTATTACTATTATTATTATTATTATTATTATTATTATTATTATTATTATTATTATTTAAAACAAGGAGGATGGCACCTTATCTTCCCCGTAAACACAGCCGCAGGGGTTGCTGCCTGGGTTTACTTTGCGCTGACTGATGGTGAGAAGGCCCTGTGTTGGCCGCTGCTAGCAATCCAACCAGCCCATCCACCGGAGAGAACGTTATTCCCTGGGCCGCCACTGTGAAGACAAGGTGTGTAGTGGCAACTACGGAGCTGGCGAGTGTGCTTGAGCAGCACCAACAGCAGAGCTGCTCCTCCCACTTGTAACTTCGACATATTTGCATGTTCTGCAGGCTTATCTCTTTGACTGAGATAAGGAGAGCCCCAGAGAGAGAAGTTGCCTTTTCACAATATTGCAATATCAATATTACCCATGTAAGATTAATGATTACTTTAGATTAGTGGTAATAATGAGGTGGAGGATTAAGGTTTATGGTTTAAAGGTGTTGCTTTTTTTTTTTTAAAAAAAGAAAGCAACCAAAGTTCCCAACCATATTAAAGAAGGCCTTGCCCTTCCCCAGTTTAGAAGAGAGGGGAGGACTTTTAATTCTTTATTAAAATGTTTAATTGAAAAGGGAAAAGGAAATGCAAACATCATAGGAGCCTTGGTGGTGCAGTGGTTAGAGTACAGTACTGGAAGCTACTTCTGCTGTTCACCGGCTGCCCGCTGTTTGGCAGATCAAATCTCATCAGGCTCAAGGTCAACTAAACCTTCCACCCTTCCAAGATTTTTATTTTTTATTTTATTTATTTATTCATTTGTCCAATACACAATACATATGGAAGAGAACAGACATGAAGTAATATATATATATAAAGATAATATGTAAAAATAGAGGAGAAGATATATGAAAGGAAGAAAATATATATGATATATGAGATAAAGGAAAGACAATTGGACAGGGGACGAAAGGCACACTAGTGCACTTATGTACGCCCCTCACTGACCTCTTAGGAACCTGGAGAGGTCAATCGTGGATAGTCTAAGGGAGAAATGTTGGGGGTTAGGGGTTGACACTATTGAGTCCGGTAATGAGTTCCACCTTCGACAACTCGATTGCTAAAGTCATATTTTTTACTGTCAAGTTTGGAGCGCTTAATATTAAGTTTGAATCTGTTGCGTGCTCTTGTGTTGTTGCGGTTGAAGCTGAAGTAGTCATTGACCGGTAGGATGTTGCAGCATATGATTTTGTGGGCAATACTTAAATCGTGTTTTAGGCGCCGTAGTCCTAAGCTTTCTAGACCCAGGATTGTTAGTCTATTTTCGTAGGGTATTCTGTTTCGAGTGGAGGAGTGAAGGGCTCTTCTGGTGAAATATCTTTGGATGTTTTCAAGGGTGTTGATGTCCGAGATGTGGTATGGGTTCCAGACAGATGAGCTGTATTCAAGGATGGGTCTGGCAAACGTTTTGTAGGCTCTTGTGAGTAGTGTGAGATTGCCGGAGCAGAAGCTACATAGGATCAGGTTAACAACTCTAGAAGCCTTTTTGGCGATATTGTTGCAGTGGGCTTTAGCACTTAGGTCATTTGATATTAGTATTCCAAAAATGACAAAATGAGCACCCAAATTGTTGGGGGCAACATGCTTACTTTCTGTAAACCGCTTAGAGGGGTTTGTAAAGCACTGTAAAGCGGTATATAAGTCTAAATGCTATTGCTCTTTATTTCGGTTGAACAAATACAATATTTTGGTTTCTAAGAAATACATGAAGTTGATATTTCCTATAAAGCAGGGGTCTCCAACCTTAGCAACTTCAAGACTTTAAGAACTCTGGGAGTTGAAGGTCCACAAGTCTTAAAGTTTCCGAGGTTGGAGTCCCCAGCTATAAAGGTTTTTATTTATTTATTTATTTATTGGATTTGTATGCCGCCCCTTTCCAGAGACTCGGGGCGGCTAACAGCGACAATAAAACAGTGTACAATAGTAATTTGGTATTGATGATTAAAAATCAATTAATATAAAAACCAAACATACATACATACATACCATGCATAGAATTGTAAAGGCCTAGGGGGAAAGAGGATCTCAATTCCCCCATGCCTGGCGGCAGAGGTGGGTTTTAAGTTGTTTACGAAAGGCAAGGAGGGTGGGGGCAGTTCTAATCTCTGGGGGGAGTTGGTTCCAGAGGGCCGGGGCCGCCACAGAGAAGGCTCTTCCCCTGGGTCCCGCCAGGCGACATTGCTTAGTTGACGGGACCCGGAGAAGATCATCCACACTTAATACTGAATAATACAGTGTCTACTATTTGGAATCAGCAGCAGAAGATAAAGTTGGTGCCATACGTTAATCATTAAATACACTCTTCAGGAATTAGAGACCCAAATTGACATTTTACCTAGTCAGGCACATTTTTGCATCACAGTGCAGGGTGCTTTAAATAGAAATATTATAATCTAGTTTAATGATATGTAGTTTTCATTTTAAAAAAAATCTGGAGCTTGACTTATCTTGCATTCCCTTCCTGTCAAATCAATCTCTTCTTGATATACTTTTGCTTCTCTAAAAGACTCTGCTGATTATTGTCTGGCTGCCCAAAGTCATAGAGATGGCGTAGACATTTAATATGTTATCGTTATTACTATTGCTCTGAAAAAGAGCAGCATTGAAAGCTCTTTTTTAAGAAATGGGACAATCACTTGCACCCCTATAAATTGCTCTCGTCTTTGCACATCCGACTGTAAAGCACATCCGACTCAAAGCACGTGACTTAATTAACCAACCAACCAACCAACCAACCAACCAACCAACCAACCAACCAACCAACCAACCAACCAATTAATTAAATTTGTATGCCGCCCACTCCCAAGGGATCCAGGGCGGCTTACAACAGTAAAATAATAAAACAATATAAATAACTTATATATATGTTTTTTATGTCGGATCACCCTGGTATATTGAAGGAACGTCACAGCTCCTTTTTGCCTCTAGGCCCAACCCAGGGCCATTACAAGGCAGTTAATTTATTCATAGCCGACAACTATATTCTGTATGTATCAAATGTTTTTTGCTGAAATTTTAAAATTAAGGGAGACTAGGATGGCACCATTTCGGCCTTGTTCTGGCCTCATCAGCTAGCCACACCCTTACTGGGATTTGATCCTCTGCCTTTGTAAAGCAGAGAATTAACAGCTGAGCCACCAGACCTGATCCCTTCAGCTTTGTATCTTTGTACATGTGATACATACAGAATATAGTTGTCGGCTATGAATAAATTAACTGCCTTGTAATGGCCCTGGGTTGGGCCTAGAGGCAAAAAGGAGCTGTGACGTTCCTTCAATATACCAGGGTGATCTGACATAAAAAACATATAGCACCTCCCTGGTACAAAGCTGAAGGGATCAGGTCTGGTGGCTCAGCTGTTAATTCTCTGCCTTACAAGGCAGAAGCTGCCGGATCAAATCCCAGTAAGGGTGTGGCTAGCTGATGAGGCCAGAACAAGGCCGAAATGGTGCCATCCTAGTATCCCTTAATTTTAAAATTTCAGCAAAAAACATATATGTATCACATGTTTTTTGCTGAAATTTTAAATATATACCGCTCAAAAAAAAATAAAGGGAACAATCAAATAACACATCCTAGATCTGAATGAATGAAATATTCTCATTGAATACTTTGTTCTGTACAAAGTTGGATGTGCACAACAGCAGGTGAAATTGATTGTCAGTCAGTGTTGCTTCCTAAGTGGACTGTTTGATTTCACAGAAGTTTGATTTACTTGGAGTTATATTGTGTTGTTTAAGTGCTCCATTTATGTTTTTTGAGCAGTTTATATATAATAATATACATTATTATAAATAATATAAAATCCCTTAAATTTTACCGATACAATCATACCATATCATACATCCTAATTAAATCTTATATAGGCTGGAATTAAGAGATGTCAGTTCTCAAGGTCCTCAAGCCTGCTGGCAAAGCTAAGTTCTGGTTCAACCAGAAGTTGGCAAATGGACCATTTTCTGGGGAAGTTACTGCATGCATAGGTGCAATTATCAAAATTGTATTTCATTTTAATTAAAATTAATTTTTCTTTAAATCACGGGTTTCGTGCTGGCATTACAACCTATGGACTGTGGACACCATTTAAGTCAAAATAAACCGGCGAGAAACCTCACATTTACTGATGAGATTCCCTAGTTGGGTCATGAAACCCACCAAGTTCAGACAGCACCAAGATCCAGTTCAGCCCTGAGTTCTTCCTTTCCACCAAAGCTAAGACAGACTTCCTTGTATAAAGGAACCTGAGCTCTATAGCTCCCAAAATTGACTGAATAACACCATCGTTTATAGTGATCCATGGGAAAACCCATTCTTTTCAAGTAGGCAGCATCAGAATATCAAATACATTTTCTCCTTGTCTTCATCACCAACAGATACAAATGGTTTCACATTATAAAGATTTATGAACATCATCTAATTTGTAAAGTGATATGGCAAAAAAAAAAAGTGATTTACACAGCACAGATTAAGAGAACTCATAAAATCAACCTATCACCAGGAATTGGGAAAGTTGGCTCTTCTATGACTTGTAGACTTCAACTCCCATAACACCTGAGCCAATCATACTAGCTCAGGAATTCTGGGAGTTGAAGTCCACAAGTCTTAAAGTGGCCAAGTTTGAAGACCTTTGTGACCTAAGGCAGGGGTTGGTGAAGTTGGCTCTTCTATGACTTGTGGACTTCAACTCCCATAACTCCTGAGCCAATCATACTAGCTCAGGAATTCTGAGAGTTGAAGTCCACAAGTCTTAAAGGGGCCAAGTTTGAAGACCTTTGTGACCTAAGGCAGGGATTGGCAAAGTTGGCTCTTCTATGACTTGTGGACTTCAACTCCCATAACTCCTGAGCCAATCATACTAGCTCAGGAATTCTGGGAGTTGGAGTCCACAAGTCTTAAAGTGGCCAAGTTTGAAGACCTTTGTGACCTAAGGCAGGGGTTGGCGAAGTTGGCTCTTCTATGACTTGTGGACTTCAACTCCCAGAATTCCTGAGCCAATCACGCTGGCTCAGGAATTCTGGGAGTTGAAGTCCACATGTCATAGAAGAGCCAACTTTGCCAACCTCTTGCCTATCCCAATAATTAAACTTGTGCAGGGCCCAGCGACAGTACTATAAGACTGGGAAGCCTCGCCACCATTTTTGTCAACCTCCCCAAAGCAGTTTCTACTCATAAGGACCAGCCTTTAAGGGCCGGTTGTGCAAATAGTGACAAAGAGGGCCTTCACAAAGGAGATTAAAGGGCTTCTCTGCATCCTTAGCAAAAATTATCCCATGCTCCGGGGCTCTTCCTCTGCTTTGTTCATGGTGCACACCTCTCATTTCTCAACACACTTGGAGATTGCTGAGGATAGCTTCTGTTGTGGTTAGCTCTGGCCCTGCTCCTGCCCCAAGGACTGTGAATGTGGGGGAGACATCCACATGCTGCAGGCCTGTTTTGCCCCCGGTGGAATCTGCTGATGAAGGCTCCTCTGACCAAGAAGACATGAGTGACAGGGAGGAGGAGAGTGGGTCAGACAGCTCAGAAGGAGATCAATTATCTAGCTCCTCCTTGGATTCAGAACAAGAGTTAATGATACAGCCACGCATGAGGAGAGCGATGCATAGGCAGCAACAACTGAGAGATTATTATCAAAGAAAATGAGGCCACCTGTGGCTGGGTGGGGCTGTGGTAATCAGTGAGGCTGCTATAAATAGCAGCCTGTGGGTTTGGCCATTGAAGAGGATTATCTGATCCTTGTGTTTCGTGACTGCTTTACTGACTTTGACCTTTGTGTGCTGATTTTTCCCTGCTTTGAAACTAAACCAGAGCAAAGTGTGTGTCACTTTGTGAAAGAAGAAGGACTGTAAATTGCCTCACACCTGCAAGCTAAGTATCACAGAACTGATAAGGGACTTGCACAAATTACCAGTTTGTTTGGAGAAGAGTGCTCTTTGCTATACCAAAAGAGGGCTTGGTTTAAGTGAATTTTCATTATAAAGACCATTGTTTTGAATTTTCAAACGTGTGTGTGTCTGAAATTTGTACCTGTGAATTTTTGGGAGGATTCTACCAGAGAGCCCGACAGAACAGCTTCCAAGCAGCCAGGCGAATCTTGCAAAGGATGTTGCTGCTCTAATGTTGTGTAGGGAGGTGCTTCATTCCCACAAACATGCTCCGAAAACATCTCTTGGTGCAGCCCAACATCTCTTGGTACTCTGCACATTTAGGGACTGAAAACTGTAGAACCCGATGAAGCTAACACTGATCCCGTATTAACAACGTGGCTCCTGCTAGAACTCAGCTCCACAAAGAGCCCATTCCCTCCATTATTATTATTATTTATTATTATTTATTAAATTTGTATGCCGCCCCTCTCCGTAGACTCGGGGCAGCTCACAACAATAGTAGCAAAACAATATGTAATTCAAATCTAATGATTTAAACTAAAAACCCATAATTTAAAAACGTGCACACAGCACACCATACATAAACAATATAGGCCTGGGGAAGTTATTTCAGTTTCCCCATGCCTGACGGCAGAGGTGGGTTTTAAGGAGTCTACGAAAGGCAAGGAGGGTGGGGGCAATTCTAATCTCAAGGGGGAACAGGTTCCAGAGGGTTGGGGCCGCCACAGAGAAGGCTCTTCCCCTGGGACTCGCCAGACAACATTGTTTAGTCGACGAGACCTGGAGAAGGCCAACTCTGTGGGACCTAATTGGTCGCTGGGATTCGTGCGCCAGAAGGCGGTCCCGGAGATATTATGGTCCGATGCCATGAAGGGCTTTATAGGTCATAACCATCACTTTGAATTGTGACCGGAAATTGATTGGCAACCAATGCAGACTGTGGAGTGTTGGTGTAACATGGGCATACCTAGGTAAGCCCATGACTGCTCTCGCAGCTGCATTCTGCAGGATCTGAAGTTTCCGAACACTTTTCAAAGGTAGCCCCATGTAGAGAGCATTACAGTCGTCGAACCTCGAGGTGATGAGGGCATGATGGGGCCCACGAACTCATCTGAATCGTGAGTCTCCTTCAAAGTAAGCAATATGGAGCTTAATGGCTTTAAGCATATTACTCAAGAGCTCTAAAACCAAGGACTGACATTTTGATAATAAGTCAGAGCCATCTCGAGCTAGAAAACAACTCGCAATCTCTCCGCTGGTGCACAATTGAAGAATAAAGGAGGTCCAGCAAAACTCAAAGAATAAGCAAACCTGGAAGAACGAGGCCCAATGCTTAAGAATCAAATGCACCGTGAAGCCTTCAAAGCTCTCTTCAATGTCATCTCCATTCCCTAACAAACCTGCTGCTTTCCTAACAGGGCTTTTGCCAGTGATGTAGATGCCAAACTATATGGGCTGTTAGTTCTGAGCAACTCCTTGGCTTCTCAGTAAAGTAGAACAATGCTTTTCGCCAGCCATTGTGACTAAGTCGCAATTCCAAAACGGGGAACAATTGCAGAAAGCCCTGAGATGGAAGGAAAGGTGAAGGGACTTACCAAATTCATCACACACGTGCTCATTTTCGATGAGTGTAGGGTGCTCAAATGTGTCTCGACAGTAGAGGATTTGAGATCTTTGACTGATGGCTGCAACACCTCCTAGGGCTAAGACGAACTGGTCTGCTTGCACCGAGTATGGTTTGCCCTGCATCCGTTTCCGCATAGAGCGATAGCGGCAGTACTGGGGGTAGCTGAGGATCAACACATTGACATCTTCCTCCTCCTCACCTGAGAAAGAAAGAGGGAGCAGAGTGTTACTGAGTCCCCAGACAGAGAACCAACCCATCCATCCATCCATCCCAGCAACCAATCAAGCATCCGTCTATCTATCCATCAATCCATCCATCCATCCATCCATCTGTTGTGGTTAGCTCTGGCCCAGCTCCTGCCCCAAGGACTGTGGATGTGAGGGAGACATCCACATGCTGCAGGCCTGTTTTGCCCCCGGTGGAATCTGCTGATGAGGGCTCCTCTGACCAAGAAGACATGAGTGACAGGAAGGAGGAGAGTGTGGCAGACAGCTCAGAAGGAGATCAATTATCTAGCTCCTCCTTGGATTCAGAACAAGAGTTAATGATATGCGGAGAGCGATGCATAGGCAACAACAACTGAGAGATTATTATCAAAGAAAATGAGGCCACCTGGGGTTGGGTGGGGCTGTGGTAATTAGTGAGGCTGCTATAAATAGCAGCCTGTGGGTTTGGCCATTGTGGAGGATTATCTGATCCTTGTGTTTCATGACTGCTTTACTGACTTTGACTTTTTGTGTGCTGATTTTCCCCCGCTTTGAAACTAAACCAGAGCAAAGTGTGTTTCACTTTGTGAAAGAAGAAGGACTGTGAATTGCCTCACACCTGCAAGTTAAGTATCACAGAACTGATAAGGGACTTGTACAAATTACCAGTTTGTTTGGAGACAAGTGCTCTTTGCTATACCAAAAGAGGGCTTGGTTTAAGTGAATTTTCATTATAAAGAACATTGTTTTGAATTTTCAAACGTGGGTGTGTCTGAAATTTGTACCTGTGAATTTTGGGGAGGAGTCTACCAGAGAGCCTGACAGAACACCATCCATCCAAGCAACCAATCAAGCATCCATCTATCTATTGATCAATCCATCCAAGCAACCAAACATCCATCCATCCAAGCAACCAATCAAGTATCCATCCATCCACCCACCGTTTTCGGCTTCATTGTCTGTCCTGCCCATCAGTTGCAGGTCCCAAAGACCACATTAGCAGGGTGGATTTATGGCACTTTTAATCACAACATTGCAACCAAATCTTTGCACAAGACCTGCTGTTTTCAATCATAGATGTAAGGCCACATTTCCCCAGGGTTTACTCGAGCTGCGTTTATGTGTGGCAGTTTATACATTTAGCGCATGGCATATTGTACACGGACTGGCAATATATATTAACATTTCATCTAGATTAGCAAAGCGCAATAAAATATAAATGTTAACGAGATCTGTTGTTCAAATACCAATGTCTAGGCCATCTAACCATTGAAGCATAGCATTGTTTATATTTTTTTAAAAAAATCAGATACTGGTCTGGTTTAGGTCCTCAGCTTACAGCTGGTCATGATGTGATCTAAAGTTTAACGTGGGACCCAGCAGTCACACCGAAGGCGGGATGCTATTATCTATCTATCTATCTATCTATCTATCTATCTATCTATCTATCTATCTATCTATCTATCTATCTATCTATCTATCTGCCTATCTATCTATCTATCTATCTATCTATCTATCTATCTATCTATCTATCTATCTATCTATCTATCTATCTATCTATCTATCTATCTATCTATCTGCCTATCTGCCTATCTGCCTATCTATCTATCTATCTATCTATCTATCTATCTATCTATCTATCTATCTATCTATCTATCTATCTATCTGCCTATCTATCTATCTATCTATCTATCTATCTATCTATCTATCTATCTATCTATCTGCCTATCTATCTATCTATCTATCTATCTATCTATCTATCTATCTATCTATCTATCTATCTATCTATCTATCTATCTATTGGATTTGTATGCCGCCACTCTCCGCAGACTCGGGGCAGCTAACAACAGCAATAAAACAGCATATAATAATAATCCAATACTAAAACAGTTAAAAACCCTTATTATAAAACCAAACATACGTACAGACATACCATGCATAAAATTGTAAAGGCCTAGGGGGAAAGCGTATCTCAATTCCCCCATGCCTGGCGGCAGAGGTGGGTTTTAAGTAGCTTACGAAAGACAAGGAGGGTGGGGGCAATTCTAATCTCTGGGGGGAGTTGGTTCCAGAGGGCCGGGCCCGCCACAGAGAAGGCTCTTCCCCTGGGTCCCGCCAAGCTATGCCCCGTTTATACAGAGTCCTGGCAGATGAGGGGTGAATCCTGTTCAGGATTGTGTATCAGTGTTTTGGTATTACTTGAGGGTTGTTGGTTTGTTTTTCCCTCCTTCGCTCCCTCCCTCTCTCTCTTTCTCTCTCTTTCTCCCTCTCTCATTCTCTCCATCCCTCCTTTTCTCTCTCTCCCCTCCTCCCTGCCTCTCTCTCATCTACAACCATTTTATGAATCACAGGAAAGCACATTATTAAAATGATGGCAATACTATTCAGGCTTATTTTAAAGGGATATTTTAAAGCCAACTCATCACTAAGATTATATATTTTTTACCTTGATCTTCTATACATTAATTAGATTTTGACTCAAAGCTGCAAAAGCAGTAACGAGAAGGAAAAACAAAAGAGCAATATGAATTCAATAAGAGTGCTGCGTGGCATTAACCCCACCTCACCCTGCACACCTTTTGCAAAAAGTCCAACCCAAAGACAAAAGAAGGGGGTCAAAAAGCATTTACGTTTGTTTAAGCAAAGACCAACAAACGATTCCTGGAAGAAATATATAATTTCCATCACACCAACAACAACCAAAGGTCGCTCTATCTCTCCACACTGAAACGGGCAGGAGAAAAACCCTTTGATTTCTTTCAGTAGTACTTAGTAAATGTTACTATGGTTATATGTTAAAATTATAGCACTGTGTCAGAATGAAACATTTGAAGATAATCTGCTTTGCGCACAAGCATGACTCTCAAATTCTCATTTTCTCTGTGGAAAGTGGGACGCCCAGTCAATTGTCAGCTCCTTCTCCCTGGGGTTTGATCATTTTTATTTATTTATTTTTATTTATTTATTTATTTTATCCAATACACAATAATATGCAATGAAGGTTATAGAGGATATAGTAAAGAAGAAATACGAGATATAGGAGAGACTATAGGACAGGGAACGGAAGGCACTCTAGTGCGCTTATGCACGCCCCTTACTGACCTCTTAGGAATCTGGAGAGGTCAACCGTGGATAGTTTAAGGGTAAAATGTTGGGGGTTAGGGGATGATACTACAGAGTCCGGTAATGAGTTCCACGCTTCGGCAACCCGATTACTAAAGTCATATTTTTCACAGTCAAGTTTGGAGCGGTTAATATTAAGCTTGAATCTGTTGTGTGCTCTTGTGTTGTTGTGGTCGAAGCTGAAGTAGTCTTTGACAGGCAGGACATTGCAGCATATGATCTTGTGGGCAATGCTTAGATCATGTTTAAGGTGTCGTAGTTCTAAGCTTTCAAGACTCAGGATTGTAAGTCTAGTTTTGCAGGGGATTCTGTTTCGCATGGAGGAATGAAGGGCTCTTCTTGTGAAGTATCTTTGAACATTTTCAAGGGTGTTAATGTCTGAGATGCGATATGGGTTCCAAACAGACAAGCTGTATTCGATGATGGGTCTGGGAAAAGTTTTGTATGCTCTGGTAAGTAGTGTGAGATTTCCAGAGCAGAAGCTACGTAGGATTAGATTAACAACTCTTGAAGCCTTCTTGGCGATGTTGTTGCAGTGGGCTTTGGCACTTAGATCTTTAGTTACTAGTATTCCGAGGTCCTTGACCGAGTGGGGATTATCTGTGATAATTTGTTTATTAAGTTTGTATTTGAAGTTCTGATTCTTTTTGCCGATGTGTTGGACAGAGCATTTGCTGGTTGAGATTTGGAGTTGCCATGTGTTGGACCAGTCAGAAACTGAGTCTCGGTCTGTTTGCAGACTTGTTGTGCTTTACACAACTGAAGAAAAAAAGTCGAAAAACACTGGTTTACACTATAGTCGCCCCTGGAAGCAGAAACAGGATTTTTAGGTCAAAGTCCAACCCTCACCATTAAGGCTCAAACTGACTTTCAAGATCAAAAAGTCTTTCAACTCAACGGAGAAACACATAAAAGGCGCTTCTCCTGCTGGGTTTCAGAAAAACGCCAATGATTATTTGCTAACCACCAAATCCAGTTTTAACATCACTGCGCTTCCCCCCTTTTCAAAAACACACATAAAAAAATAATCTCCGAACTGGGATTTTTGTAGAACTGGATGGGAAGCTACGCATGTCCCTTCCTGTACCTAATTACCCAGCTGCAGAAACCTGCCAAAAATTTTGCCCTTAATCGCATTAGTCCAAACGCATTCCAATGCCAGGAGAAACACTTTTTCTCTCTCGTTTAACCGATTCCAAATCTGTATGAGATGAGCTATTTTTGAAGCATTATCTCCCCTTTCCTGAGAAGAAAAGACAGGGGCGTTTTCTTGCTCTCTTATAGAATAGAATAGAATAGAATTTTTTATTGGCCAAGTGTGATTGGACACAGAAGGAATTTGTCTTGGTGCATATGCTCTCAGCGTACATAAAACAAAATATACATTTGTCAAGAATCATGTGGTACAACACTTAATGATTGTCATAGGGGTCAAATAAGCAATGAAGAAGCAATATTAATAAAAATCTTAGGATACAAGCAACAAGTTACAGTCATACAGTCAACATGGGAGGAAATGGGTGAAAGGAATGATGAGAAAAACTAGTAGAACAGAAGTGCAGATTTAGTAGAAAGTCTGACAGTGTTGAGGGAATTATTTGTTTAGTAGAGTGATGGCGTTCGGAAAAAAAAAGTTCTTGTGTCTAGTTGTCTTGGTGTGCAGTGCTCTGTAGCGACGTTTTGAGGGTAGGAGTTGAAACAATTTGTGTCCAGGATGTGAGGGGTCAGTAAATATTTTCCCCGCCTTCTTTTTGACTCGTGCAGTATACAGGTCCTCAATGGAAGGCAGGTTGGCAGCAATTGTTTTTTCTGCAGTTCTGATTATCCTCTGAAGTCTGTGTCGATCCTGTTGGGTTGCAGCGCCAAACTAGACAGTTATAAAGGTGCAGATGACAGACTCAATGATTCCTCTGTAGAACTGTATCAGCAGCTCCTTGGGCAGTTTGAGCTTCCTGAGCTGGCGCAGAAAGAACATTCTTTGTTGTGCTTTTTTGATGATGTTTTTGATGTTAGATGACCATTTTAGGTCTTGAGATATGATAGAACCTAGAAATTTGAAGGTCTCTACTGTTGATACTGTGTTGTCTAGTATTGTGAGAGGTGGAAGGGTTTCTCTTAAAGTCTACCACCATTTCTACGGTTTTGAATGTGTGCAGTTCTAGATTGTTCTGGTTACACCACAAGGATAGTTGTTCAACTTCCCGTCTGTATGCAGATTCATCATTGTCTCGAATGAGTCCGATCATGCTGGTATTTGTATTTGTATTTATTAGATTTGTATGCCGCCTCTCTCCGAAGACTCGGGGTGGCTAACAACAATATAAAAGACAATATAAACAAATCTAATATTAAAAATAATCTAAAAAACCCCAATTTAAATAACCACTCATACATACAAGCATACCATGTATAAATTGTGGTGGGGCTCTGGGTGTGTGTTTGTTGCTTTCATTTATGGCATTTCTTTCACCGCACATATGACTGTACGCAGTAATGGGCAGCCAAAATTTTTACTGCCACACTGTGGGTGTGGCTTATTTTGTGGGTGTGGCGTAATGGTCATGTGACTGGGTAGGAGTGATTGACGGCCATGTG
>NC_091954.1:13282191-13387191 GCF_031021105.1 Erythrolamprus reginae | reverse complement strand
TCCTAAGATCCATACTGCCCCCACCTTACTGGCTTTCTGGAAAGCCGTAAAGACCTGGCTCTGCCGGCAGCCCTGGGGGCCGTGATCAATTGACACACTTCTAGATCTAGATTATATGATTGTATTAATTGTGTTTTTAAATTGTTCTAAAATTGCGGTTTTTTTTAGACGTTGTAAGCCGCCCAGAGTCCTTTGGGAGTTGGGCTGCGTACAAATTTAATTAATTAATTAATATAATTAATTAATAAATTGACTGGCACCTCTTCTGCTCGGCCCACTCGTATCAGAACAAATGCTGTGATTTCAAATCAAACACTTTTATATGAAAACTGAGCCAGTGGTGGGCCAGCACCTGTTGTGGTTCAGCCTGACGCTGCTCAGGGACCGGCTGTGTCTCTGCTGGCTCCATGCCCGGAGGAGGATGACAGCGAAGAGGAGGGGGCTGAGCAGTTGGACGGGGGAGAGGAAAGTCAGGAATGGGACGAAGGAGAACAGCATGAGAGCCCCGGGGGGGGGGGGGGGGCTCTCCCCAGCCAGAAGCTTGGAGTCATTAGGTGATGAAGCACAAGCCGTCATTGACATGCGACAGAGACGTTCAGATCAAAGAAAGGAGCAATTAAAGAAGTATTATCAGCACTGAATTAGGAACAGCTGGGCTTGGGTGTGGTCCTCCTTAGCAGGGTTTAAAAGGCAGACAAGCCCTTGAAGCCATGTGGAGTGTTATCAGTTGGAGTTACGGTGTCCTGCTTTGTTCTCGACGTCTCTGTTCCTGGCTTGTGGCCCAGCAGTTTGGAAGACCCGTGGGAGGTGTAGGTCTGCTATCTATAGCCTCGTCTTGGCAGCAAGAATCCTGTATTGCTGCATGGCCTTTTGCCTTCGTGGATATATTTGAAGATACAGCGTTTTCCTGTTCATAAGGACATTTTCTGTTACCTGTGTTTTTCTTGAATTTTATAAACTGCCTTTGCCTTTTACCGGTGTGTCTGGATTCTCTTTTTGGGTTGGTCTTGGCTTCCGGAGTGACCGAGACAGAACAGCACCAACTGTAAATTCATAGTCTACAATTAAGGCAACGAGTGCCCAAAATCTGGCTGTTAATGAAAATAGTTCCAGCAGCTAATATGGTTTACAAACACTCCCCTTATGTAAAAATCTCGAAGAAGTGGATTTAATGAATCATCCTGTGCTCACTAGGCACCTAAGAAGTTAGAAAAAAAGGCCAACCTCTGTGTCCAATTTTGCTATTGCTGTTTAATTAGCCAAATATTCCTCCAAGTTTCTCAGCAAACAATTTTGCTTGGCCCTGTGGGCTGCTCGCTCTCCTCCTCACACCACCTCCTGGTCAAGGTGTCTCCAGGATGTCAACTGGCCACAGAAGGATCACTTTGTGGTCTCCACACCAGACAAGGGAGCCTTTTGCATCAACGACTGCAACTTCAATTTCCTTTCCCTGCATAGTTTCAGTATCTAATTAACAGTAACACTTTTTAAATATTAATGGTTGACTTACCACATTAAGGAAATGCAATCAAATAATTAACTAATCCCAATAGATGTTTGGGTTTTTTTGGGGGGTTTGGTGGAGGTTTGAACAAAATTTTACGAATTATCCACACAACGGGAGTCTGCTTTGTTGACAGAACTTTAAAGGAAAAATGTCTCCTGTGTTTCATGGAGCACCTCAACGTTTGAAAGTCCCGGCAATCAAAGACAAACATCTCTCGTGGAAAAATGGCTCCTGCTGATCAGAGAGAGGCGTATGTTTTTGATATACTGTCCGTTGTACCAGTTTCAGATGGATATTTAAGCAGACTGAAGCAAGGGCAGCAGCCCGACACATCTTGAGGCTGCCGATCAGTTTCCGGGCACAATTCAAAGTGTTGGTCATGACCTTTAAAGCCCTACATGGCATTGGACCAGATTACCTCCGGAACCGCCTGCTATCGCACGAATCCCAGCGACCGATAAGGTCCCACAGAGTTGGCCTTCTCCGGGTCCCGTCGACTAAACAATGTTGTTTGGCAGGCCCCAGGGGAAGAGCCTTCTCTGTGGCGGCCCCGGCCCTCTGGAACCAACTCTCCCCGGAGATTAGAACTGCCCCCTTCCCTGTCTTTCGTAAACTACTCAAGACTCACTTATACCACCAGGCATGGGGGAGCTGATATATTCCTTCCCCCTAGGCCATTACAAGTTATGCATGGTATGTTTGTGTGTATGTTTGGTTTTTAGTTGTTTTATTATTGGATTGTTACATGCTGTTTTTATCATTGTTGTTAGCCGCCCCGAGTCTACGGAGAGGGGCGGCATACAAATCCAATAAATTATTATTATTATTATTATCTTTCCTCCACATCCAGATCAGACGGGGGTTCCTACTTGCCACTGCTACCAGTGTGATGTGCGCATAGCTCTGGGTGATTGGTGGTTGCGCGTGTCTGTCCGGCGGTTGTGTGCATGTGTCCGAGTGAGAATAGGCTTCTGCGCATGTGCAGGAAGGAACATCTCGCAAGAAGATGTGCAGCCATGCAACATTTCAGCCATTTTTTTGCATTCGCGCATGCGCGGAAGCAAAATATCACCAAAATCGTCAAAACCTTTTGTGCACAGCATCCTCTCTCAAGATTTTGCTTCCTACATATGCGCAGAAGCCAAATCTCATTCGAACGCGCCCGCCGGTCACCCAGAGCTATGCGCACAGCTCCATTGTTGCTATCGGTATACAGTATGGAGCGTATCGGGTAGCAACCCATTACTGATCCAGATCAGATGCCTGTGTAGAGCACATGAGGGACCTGCTGGCCCCTGTTTGCCACTGGGGGGTTTCCAAGTCAGACCCTGTGTTAAAGTGTGTGCAGAGGACATGCAGATACAAATGGGATATTGCAGTAGATATGCAGTAGATATGAGTAATCATCCAGTCACACACACAGATACAGTGATACCTCATCTTGCGAACTTAATTGGTTCCTGGACAAAGTTTGTAAGGTGAAAAGTTTGTAAGACAAAACAATGTTTCCCATAGGAATCAATGGAAAAGTGATTAATGTGTGCAAGCCCAAAACTCACCCTTTTGCCAGCCGAAGCGCCCGTTTTTGCACTGCTGCTCCCCTCCATGGGAAACCCCACCTCCGGACTTCCGTGTTTTTGTGATGCTGCAGGAGAATCCAAGCAGGGGAATCCGAGCAGCACAAAAACAGGTGCTTCGCTGGCAAAGGAAGACAGAGGTGGGGTTTCCCAGCAAGGGGAGCCTCAGCAAACTTGCAGCATCGCAAAAACACGGAAGTCTTCGAAACCCCACCTCCGGACTTCTGTGTTTTTGTGATGCCGCGATTTCGCTGAGGCTCCCCTTGTTGGGAAACCCCACCTCCGGACTTCCGTTGCCAGCGAAGCACCCATTTTTGCACTCCTGGGATTCCCCTGCAGCATCGCAAAAACATGGAGGTCCAGAGGTGGTGTTTCCCATGGAGGGGAGCCTCAGGGGAATCCCAGCAGCACAAAAACAGGTGCTTCGCTGGCAACAGAAGTTTGGAGGCGGGGCATCCCAGTGGCAGTGGCTTGGGTTTGTAAGGTGAAAATAGTTTGTAAGAAGAGGCAAAAAAATCTTAAACCCCCGGTTTGTATCTCGAAAAGTTTGTATGACGAGGGGTTTGTAAGACGAGCTATCACTGTACACAGATAGTATTTACTTTTAAGAAATAGCACAGTCCAAATAAACAGCCCAGGTCATACACGTTCAAATCTGTCAACCTCTAGAAGTACAATAATCTCCTTATCAGTTTGATTTTGTCATATACAGTATATTCAACAAAGGTATTACAGCTTTCAAACACTTCAGAATATCAGCCCACAATAACAGAGATCACTATCAAGTCAAAGAGTCAATCTGAATGGAACAACAGAGAGAATAAGCCATGGCCTCTAGCTCCCTCTTATGGCAACTTCAATCAATACAGTCGATCAGAACATAGAATACATTTTAAAGCTACATTACAAGAATCCACACAACCATACATTGTTGGCTTGTTTATATATTACCAACCCAACCGTTTGGACAGAGTATTGACACTGGCTAAGCAGACCAGGTCCTCATCTTATACTTTGATCCACTAGTTTCAATGTCCTAACAACCTCAAAATCTGTCTTGGTAAGAAGAAAAACAGATCTTCCAAAAGTAGGTAAGCTCCCTCCTTGAAGCAATCCTGGCTAATCCCACTTTTAGGAGTTTTCAAAATCCCTGCCTCCCTCTCCATGTTTGCCCAGAGCCCAAAATCTACTGGGAACTAGGAGAACATTCTGGGTCAATCCCCATGGCCACCAGATAGTGGTGATGGTTTGCAATCACTGGCCCAGAGAAGTACCATCACTAAATGGATCATGGTGAAAACATCAGACCTTTGAGCACACAATGGTTCCTTTAGTTTAGTCCAATGTAGGAGATAAGGAAGTGTTAACTTTCCAGAAGCTTGTTTAAAGCAAACCTACAGAATATTTTGCATTAATTCATGTGGTATACGCATACTTTGGGATTATGATTTTTTAAAAAATGATAAAATGTATCCAGAAAATAATTTGGCATTCCCCAGACTTGATGAGCCTTATTCCTTTCATTAAAGATCCAGAAAAATGAATCTATTTCATAAATAAAGCATCCAATCTGTCCATCAAAAGATTAAGAGAAATTTAGAGAATATAGCAGGAAGCCATCTAGAGTCCCTAGGGAGAAAGGTGGCATGCAAATTGAATAAATAAATAAAGTAAGTAAGTAAGCAAGCGAAAGACCGATTCTTTTAAATCAAAATTCAATGATTTATACCGTTCCTTATTGAATGCTAATTCTTTTTAAAAGTGGAAATAAAAACACAATATATATTTTGAATATCTTACGAGTGTCCTTGCAGCAATTTTATATAGGTACCGATATAATACTTAGAGCAATGTAGTATAGATTCCTATACTAAATCAGAACAAAAGAAAGACCTTCGACATTTCCTTAAAAGAGAAAACATAACTATAACAAACAAAGGAAGATTATGAAGGGGAATTAATTCAACAGTGCCTGAAGGGATAGAACATGTTTTAAATTGCTAAAATTCTATACCTATGGGATTTGATGGCTTATTTTTAATACCCCATGAATTTTATTTTAATAAGAAAAGGTATTTATCCTCAGCAGGTCTGCAGGTAGTTCTCAACTTATGAACATTTGTTTAATGACAGTTCGAATTTATTTATTTATTTATTTATTTGTTTGTTTGTTTGTTTGTTTATTTGTTATTTATTTGTTATTTATTTGTTATTTATTTGTTATCTATCTATCTATCTATCTATCTATCATCTATCTATCTATCTATCTATCTATCTATCTATCTATCTATCTATCTATCTATCTATCTATCTATCTATCTATCTCTATCTGATTTGATTTGTATGCCGCTCCTCTCCAAAGACTCGGTGCAGCTCACAGCAACAGAACAATACAAATCCAATAGTTAAAAACAATTTAAAACCCTTAATATAAAAAACAATCATACGTCTCATACAAACCATACGTAAAACGGGAACGGCCCAGGGGAATCATTTTCCCCATGCTTGACGGCAGAGGTGGGTTTTAAGGAGTTTGCGAAAGGCAAGGAGGGTGGGGGCAATCCTAATCTCCAGGGGGAGTTGATTCCAGAGGGTCGGGGCTGCCACAGAGAAGGCTCTTCCCCTGGGTTCCACCAGACGACATTGTTTCCTTGACGGGACCCGGAGAAGGCCAACTCTGTGGGACCTAACCGGTTGCTGGGATTCGTGCGGCAGAAGGCAATCTCGGAGATATTCTGGTCCGATGCCATGAAGGCCTTTATAGGTCACAACCAACACTTTGAATTGTGACCAGAAACCGATCGGCAACCAATGCAGACTGCGGAGTGTTGGTGTGACATGGGCATATTTAGGGAAGCCCATGATTGCTCTCGCAGCTGCATTCTGCACGATCTGAAGTTTCCGAACACTTTTCAAAGGTAGCCCCATGTAGAGAGCGTTACAGTAGTCGAGCCTCGAGGTGATGAGGGCCTGAGTGACTGTGAGCAGTGACTCCTGGTCCAAATAGGGCCGCAACTGGTGCACCAGGTGAACCTGGGCAAACGCCCCCCTCGCCACAGCTGAAAGATATTTCTCTAATGTGAGCTGTGGATCGAGGAGGACACCCAAGTTGCGGACCCTCTCTGAGGGGCTTAGTGATTCCCCCCCCCGCAGAGTAATGGACGGACAGATGGAATTGTCCTTGGGAGGCACTCCCAAGGCACAGCCACTCCGTCTTATCAGGGTTGAGTTTGAGTCTGTTGACACCCATCCAGACCCCAACAGCCTCCAGGCACCGGCACATTACTTCCACTGCTTCACTGACTGGACAAGGGGTGGAGATGTAAAGCCGGGTATCATCTGTATACTGATGATACCTCACCCCATGCCCTTGGATGATCTCACCCAGTGGTTTCATGTAGATATTAAATAGTAGGGGCGAGAGGACCGACCCCTGATGTACCCCATAAGGGAGCAACCTAGAAGTCGACCTCTGGCCCTCCACTAACACCGACTGCGATCGACCGGAGAGAAACATAGAAACATAGAAGTCTGACGGCAGAAAAAGACCTCATGGTCCATCTAGTCTGCCCTTTTACTATTTTCTGTATTTTATCTTAGGATGGTATATGTTTATCCCAGGCATGTTTAAATTCAGTTACTGTGGATTTATCTACCACGTCTGCTGGAAGTTTGTTCCAAGGATCTACTACTCTTTCAGTAAAATAATATTTTCTCATGTTGCTTTTGATCTTTCCCCCAACTAACTTCAGATTGTGTCCCCTTGTTCTTGTGTTCACTTTCCTATTAAAAACACTTCCCTCCTGGACCTTATTTAACTCTTTAATATATTTAAATGTTTCGATCATGTCCCCTCTTTTCCTTCTGTCCTCCAGACTATACAGATGGAGTTCATTAAGTCTTTCCTGATACGTTTTATGCTTAAGACCTTCCACCATTCTTGTAGCCCGTCTTTGGACCCATTCAATTTTGTCAATATCTTTTTGTAGGTGAGGTCTCCAGAACTGAACACAGTATTCCAAATGTGGTCTCACCAGCATTCTATATAGCGGGATCATAATCTCCCTCTTCCTGCTTGTTATACCTCTAGCTATGCAGCCAAGCATCCTACTTGCTTTCCCTACCGCCTGACTGCACTGTTCACCCATTTTGAGACTGTCAGAAATCACTGACAGAGAGGTAGGAGGACAACCACTGGAGAACAGTGCCTCCCACTCCCAACTCCTCCAGCTGGCGCAGAAGGATACCATGGTCGATGGTATCGAAAGCCGCTGTTTAACGCCAATAGTGTTCTAGCAGCCCTCACTCAACGCCTATGAAAAAGAACTCCTTTGGCTAATAAGCCAACCTTCCCTCCACCGAGAAACCTTCTAATTCTGTTTAGCAACCTTTGATTTTGAGAAAGCTGTAAAGAGACCTTTTTCGTTCCAGCATCAGCCCTCCGTAGTGATTGTTAGGGAAAGCACCGTCAATATGAATCAAAATTAGAGCTCTCTCGTGTGGGCATCTGACAGGCGGATAATAGAGTCTGGGCCCAGGTTCTTTTCTTGACTTGTTAATATTTCCTTGTGCGCCCAACATAATGCAAGAGACAAGTGTAAAACAACACACCGAGAGAGGCAGGCAAAGAAAGGCTTGAATGGGAGCCGTAACGGAGAAAAACGTTAGGGTGAATTTTCAACAGCATTCAATAACAATTTATTTGCAGCCATTTTCTGGGCTAACCTCGCACAATACAGCAGGTAGGATGCGGCACAAGGCAATTTGTCAGCTGCCAGAGAGGAACAAAAGAACCAATTTTTAATAAGCTCCAGCATTACCTTATTTGTTCTGCAACATTTTAATAACTGTTTTGGAGGCCTATAAAAGAATCATTAGGGAGAGAAGGAGAGGAGATGAAAGCCCGCAAGAAAAAGATAATCTCGGCTGAAAGCACTTTTTGCAGATAAACTTCCTCTGCTCACTTACCAAATAACTCTCCTCTCTTAAAGAGATAATTACACTACAGCGGTACCCCTGCTTACAAACTTAATTCGTTTGGTGACCAGGTTCTTAAGTAGAAAAGTTTGTAAGAAGAAGCAATTTTTCCCATAGGAATCAATGTAAAAGCAAATAATGCGTGCGATTGGGGAAACACCCAGGAGATTCCGAGAGAGGCCCCACGGAGGCTTCTCCCTGCCTTTTCCGGCCCTGTTTCCTCCCAGGAGATTCCTAAAGAGGCCCCATGGAGGCTTCTCCCTGCCTTTTCCGGCCCTGTTTCCTCCCAGGAGATTCCTAGAGAGGCCCAACGGAGGCTTCTCCCTGCCTTTTCTGGCCCTGTTTCCTCCCAGGAGATTCCTAGAGAGGCCCAACGGAGGCTTCTCCATCCCTTTTCCAGCCCTGTTTCCTCCCAGGAGATTCCTAGAGAGGCCCCACAGAGGCTTATCCCTGCCTTTTCTGGCCCTGTTTCCTCCCAGGAGATTCCTAGAGAGGCCCCATGGAGGCTTCTCCCTGCCTTTTCCAGCCCTGTTTCCTCCCAGGAGATTCCTACAGAGCCCCCAGGGAGGCTTCTCCCTGCCTTTTCCAGCCCTGTTTCCTCCCAGGAGATTCCTACAGAGTCCCCACGGAGGCTTCTCCCTGCCTTTTCCAGCCCTGTTTCCTCCCAGGAGATTCCTAGAGAGGACCCACGGAGGCTTCTCCCTGCCTTTTCCGGTTACAGTTTTGGAGGTTTGGGTTCTTAAGTAGAAAATGGTTCTTAAGAAGAGGCAAATAAATCTTGAACACCCAATTCTTATCTACAAAAGTTCGTAAGTAGAGGCGTTCTTAGGTAGAGGTGCCACTGTATCTTGTTCCCATGCATCAACTGAATTGGTTTCCTTCTTGCCACTGATCCCACAACCCCATAGCAACTCTAATGTGTGCTCTTCGGCCCCCAAGTCTGCCTCCCTATTCTTATTGGCCTTTTTTTCTCTTTCTGGGTGGCAACGGTCTGGCTTGGCATTTCAGAAGGGTGTCAGGTGAGCCCTCTTCCCATGTCTCTTCCTTCCTAATTTTGCACCTGAACTGCACTAAAGACTCTTCCTCTTTGCAGACTTTTCAAAAGTCTACAATTCTGCATAAACAAACGCCCAGCCCTATCCAACCTCAGTAATCAAGGAATGTGATTTGTTGTGATTCAGCCTGAGGCTCCTCAGGGAACGGCTGGAACTCTGCCGGATCCATGCTCATAGGGGGAGGACAATGAACAGGAGGGGGAGGACCAGGCAGAAGAGGAAGAGGAGGAGGGAGAGCAGCCTGAGACCCCCCGGGGGGGGGCTCTCCCCAGCGAGTAGCCTGGATTGATTAGATGAAGACGCCCAGGCTATCATAGATATGAGGCAGAGACGGGCAGCCCAAAGAAGGGGCCAATTAGCAAGGTATTTCCATCCCTGAATTGGTAACAGCTGGGTTTGGGTGTGGTTCTCCTCAGCAGGGTTGAAAAGGCAGGCCCGCCCTTACTGTATTGTGGAGAGTTATCAATTGGGAGTTCTGTGACCTTGCTTCGATTCTTGGCGTCTCTGATCCTGGCTTGTGGCTTCGAAGGCTGAAGACTTGGGGGAGGCGTGGGTTTTATTACCTCCAGTGTTGTTTTTGCCAGCAAGAATCCTGTTTTATTGCCTGGCCGTCGTGAAACCTCTGTGAAGCTTCATAACGTTCCTGTCTGTAAGAACAGTTTTTGTTACCTGTGTTTGCTTTCAAATATATAAACTGCCTTTGCTTTTTACCAGTGTGTCTGGATACTCTTTTTAGTTGGTGTTGGCGTCTGGGGGGACCCAGACAGAGCAACATTTTTTTTTTAGTTCCAAGAGTTGCACTCAGCCTTTTGATTCATGTGCCAGAAGCCATTCTCTGAAAAACGGGCAGAGCAGAATGAAAACAAAATGTGATGAAATATTAGTGTGAATTATTGATCTTGTTGGGTTCTGAGATGGAAGAGGTTTGAGTCAAGCTTGGAAAACACAGCTTCAAGCAACAAGTAAGATCCATCAAAGATCCAGGCTGACAGCTCTCCCTTTTTTACACAGCTGTCAGATGGCTCAACCAATCGACCGTCTTGAATAGCGGACCTCAGAGTAAACAGTATAGTCCTAATATTTAACAGATCTGATTTAATTGTAAATAATCAATACTAAAATATGCACTCCGCCCACCTTTCAATCATAAGGAATGGTATTCGGAGGCATTCTTGGGCCTTGAAGCCCTTCCATCATGTTCCATCAAACAACCTAGAAGTAAGGAAGAACTTCCTGATGGTCAGAGCGATCAACCAGTGGAACAACCTGCCTGCGGAGGTTGTGAACTCCCCAACTCTGGACACTTTCAAGAGGAGATTGGACTGCCATTTGGCTGGGGTGCTTTAGGATTCCTGCTTAGGCGGGGGGGTTGTACTTGATGACCTGCATGTCCCCTTTCAACTCTAACAATCAATCAATCAATCAATCAATCAATCCACGAGTCCCCACTGGCCACAGGGAGACTGCGATTGCAACAGGTACCCAACAGGAGAAGGCCAATTCTGTGAGACCTAATCGGCTGCTGGGATTCGTGCGGCAGAAGGTGGTCCCTTAGGTATTCTGGTCCGATGCCATGTAGGGCTTTATAGGTCATTACCAACACTTTGAATTGTGACCGGAAACTGATCGGCAGCCAATGCAAGCCGCGGAGTGTTGATGGGATATGGGCGTACCTAGGGAAGCCCATGATGGCTCGCACGGCCACATTCTGCACGATCTGAAGTTTCAGAACACTTTTCAGAGGTAGCCCCATGTAGAGAGCGTTGCAGTAGTAGACATCCCCTGAACGACCTCTGTGACCATATCGAAAGCAACTGTGTTCTTTTTGCCGATGATGTGAAACTTTTCAACACCACTGACAACTCACTCACTCTCCAAAAAGACCTGGACTTTGTCTCAGACTGGTCTAACACCTGGCAACTTCAAATATCAACCAACAAATGCTCTACCCTCCACATTGGCAAAAAGAATCCAAACCGCATATACAAACTGAATAAACAATCTCTCACGGCCAACCCACACTCAGTAAAAGACCTTGGAATACTAATATCGAATGACCTAAGTGCTAAAGCCCACTGCAACAATATCACCAAAAAAGCTTCTAGAGTTGTTAACCTGATCCTACGCAGCTTCTGCTCAGGCAATCTCACACTACTCACAAGAGCCTACAAAACTTTTGCCAGACCCATCCTGGACTACTGCTCATCTGTCTGGAACCCATACCACATCTCAGACATCAACACCCTTGAAAATGTCCAAAGATATTTCACCAGAAGAGCCCTTCACTCCTCCACTCGAAACAGAATATCCTACAAAAGCAGACTAACAATCCTGGGCCTAGATAGCCTAGAACTGCGGCGCCTAAAACACGAATTGAGTATTGCCCACAAGATCATATGCTGCAACGTCCTACCGGTCAATGACTACTTCAGCTTCAACAACAACAATACAAGAGCACGCAACAAATTCAAACTTAATACGAACCGCTCCAAACTTGACTGTAAAAAATATGATTTCAACAATCGAGTTATCGAAGCGTGGAACTCATTACCGGACTCAATTGTCTCAACCCCTAACCCCCAACATTTCTCCCTTAGACTATCCACGATTGACCTCTCCAGGTTCCTAAGAGGCCAGTAAGGGGCGTACATAAGTGCACTGGTGTGTCTTTCGTCCCCTGTCCAATTGTCTTTCCTTTCTCTTGCTTTTCATATATATTTTCTTCCTTTCATATATCATCTCCTCTAAGTTCACTTTTACCCTTGTACATATTACTACATGTCTATTTTTCTTCCTATGTATTTATGCATTGGACAAATGAATAAAAGAACAAATAAATAAATAAAAAATAAGACGTAGCACATCTTTGGGAGCAAAAAATTAATATAAGACGCTGCCTTATTTTTGGGGAAACAGGGTATGTAGATAGGAGGAACCTGCCCCTTAATTTGGAGACAACATCTTCTGAGATGGGATTCCACAAAGACCCAGTGGGGAAAATGTGGAAGCTCCCCTGTTCCTGGTGTCTCTTTTGCAGCAGAAGAGACGCAGCAATTCCACACCTCGTCTGATGATCTAGATCAGAAGGCTCTTCCAGAAATGGCATGGGAAGAACCAAAGCAGCTATCATTCCCTCTTCGAGTTGGCATTAAGCGCAGACCTGTGCTTATTTTGATAGGTGCTCATTACTGCTTCAAGAGACGCTCTAATTTCCCAGCCATAGAATGCCTTACCCATGAATTTTAATGCATTTATGAAACAAGACATAATTTTCCTACCATAATACTATAATCCAGAATGCCAGTAAGATCCAGAGCCCAAAACATTCTAGGCAAAGACTGAATACATACAGTTCAGACCAGGTCAAGCTGAGTTGACTTTTCCATCAATTTGCTAAGTAGGAACAGCGTTAATTATTCCCAGAATAAAGAGAAAATATCCACTCTGGTTGTTTAAGGTATTTCCACCCCTTCCCGTGTAATTAAAGAATAAAGCAGCCAATTCTGACACTAGATTTTGGATGTCACAAATGCTATGCAACAGGTGAGTGATTATTAAATTTACCGCGCTTGTATTTTTCACCAAGAAGGGACCAGAATGCAGAAAAGATTACGGTTAATTCACTTTCTGCTATCCAGGACATAGCATATAAGCGATGGTGGAGCAGGGTCTGCAGGATTGTCTGTGATGCTACACATCCATAACCTGGTTTGTTTGTTTGTTTGTTTGTTTGTTTGTTTGTTCGTTCGTTCGTTCGTTCGTTCGTTCGTTCGTTCGTTCGTTCGTTCATTCATTCATTCATTCATTCATTCATTCATTCATTCATTCATTCATTAGATTTGTATGCCGCCCCTCTCCGCAGACTCGGGGCGGCTAACAACAGTAAAAAGACAATATAAACAAATCTAATATTAACAGTAATTTTAAAAACCCCAATTTAAAGAACCAATCATACATACAGACATACCATGCATAAATTTTATAAACCTTGGGGGAAGGGAATATCTCAGTTCCCCCATGCCTGACGACAGAGGTGGGTTTTAAGAAGCTTACGAAAGGCAAGGAGGGTGGGGGCAACTCTGATATCTGGGGGGAGTTGGTTCCAGAGGGTTGGGGCCGCCACAGAGAAGGTTCTTCCTCTGGGTCATGCCAAACGACATTGTTTAGTTGACAGGACCCGGAGAAGGCCAACTCTGTGGGACCTAACTGGTCGCTGGGATTCGTGTGGCAGAAGACGGTCCCGGAGATATTATGGTCCGATGCCATGAAGGGCTTTATAGGTCATAACCAACACTTTGAATTGTGACCGGAAACTGATTGGCAACCAATGCAGACTGCGGAGTGTTGGTGTAACATGGGCATATTTAGGAAAGCCCATGATTGCTCTCGCAGCTGCATTCTGCACGATCTGAAGTGTCCAAACACTCTTCAAAGGTAGCCCCATGTAGAGAGCATTACAGTAGTCAAACCTCGAGGTGATGAGGGCATGAGTGACTGTGAGCAGTGACTCCCGGTCCACAACTGGTGAACCAGGCGAACCTGGGCAAACGCCCCCCTCGCCACAACTGAAAGATGGTTCTCTAATGTAAGCTGTGGATCGTGGAAGCCGCCCAAGTTGCGGACCCATCACAGGGTGATGGACGGACAGATGGAATTGTCCTTGGGAGTCAAAACCCACAGCCACTCTGACATGACATGACATCAAACCCAACACTGGGCAGTTTCACTGTCGAGCAGGATGAAAGGATGCTGTGCTTTGAGTCAGTAATATGATGCAGTCCAATGCATCTGTTTTAGATTGCTAGCCTTTTATTTATACACAGAACAAGTCAATTTAATAACTGCAGAATGTTGTTTCAGGCAACATAACGGACACACAATAAAACTATTCTTTTCCCTAAAGGTCGCCCTAGGAAAAGCATACATTGTTCAGCTTCTCCCTGGCTATTAGGCTATTATTCCGGCAGAAAATAAAATTGAAAGAGAAAAAAAACAACGTATAATAAGCATATATTTTCATCGGAGCCCCTCGGCTAATTTAAAGTAGCAGCGCAAAGGCAATCAATCACAGGCTAAAATTACTTTGTTTTTCCAAACTGTTTACACTTTTAAAGTTACAAACCCTCTTTCTGCTATTTCAACCCAGGATTTACAGCGACAGATTTAAACTGCCCTTGGCTCCCTCCCAGCCTCCAGTCACGAGGGAGCTAACGATATGAACAGATCAGTGTTTTATAATGGAGAAAAGCACATGTAAATTTCCAGTAGGTCTGCAAGTAATCAGGGCAGTCTGACTATAAATGAGGATGCCTGAAATTTATTTTAGGAGGAAAATCTGAAAGCTGCGCTTTTAATCTGAGCAGAGGGGAGGAGGAGAGAGAGAGAGAAAGAAAGAAAAGGGAGTTTTTTCTTAAAAAAAAATAATCCTGGAAGATGCAAGACTAGCCAAAAATTATCCTAAATAAATTCTTTTCCAAACAACGCATTAAGAAAAAAAAATATATCCAACTGGCGTCAGAGTTCCTATTTTTAGCAGTCATTCCTCAACATGCTTATGTGAAATATTGAAGTGGTTGGCTCATGAAATTGAAATACAACTCACAGGCACAAAGAAATGCTTTATAGCGTGTTATCAGAAAGGAACAATTTTTTTTTCCCCAAAGAAGGTCAGGGTTTATGTAGGCAGAGCAATAGTGCCCCTGTTTCTTTTCCAGAAATACATCAGAAACGTTTAATAAACAGATAACCATCGAAATGAATGTTCATGATACAGACAGCCTAGCAACAACCCAAGGGTTGTCATCGGTTTATTCTGTAGACATAACAATAAACTGAATGTGTATTGGGGGTGGGAGTGTGCTAATATATGCACAGTTGCTAATGGTTTAGCCTACCGTGTGTTGAGGCTGGAAATATTTTTATTAGGTGATACATCAGAACAGCAATTTCAAAAATTATAAGGCTTAATAAATGGGAACCGTCAGGGTCTTTGGAATAAAACCGTAGTTCCTTTTCAATGGTTCCCCACTGAGATCAGTAAATCTATGCCAAAATGTTTATACATTGAAATGCTATTTTAATTGGTAGCGGTGATAGAGTCTCAAGAACAGATCCAGTCACAGGGTTAAAATATAGAATACGGTACAAATATTTGGGGAAAGCTGAGTTTTGGAGAAAATAATTTATATTTATCTATCTATCTATCTATCTATCTATCTATCTATCTATCTATCTCTATCTATCTATCTATCTATCTATCTATCTATCTATCTATCTATCTATCTATCTATCTATCTATCTATCTATCTATCCCAATACACAATGAGGGTTTTAGTGGGTATATATCTATATACACATAGTAAAACACATGATGAAGGTTTTAGAGGAGACACTCATAGTAAAATATATCTAAGAAAGAATAGAAAAGAAGATATAGGAATAGAACATATCAATGAAAGAATAGAAGAAGAGATATAGGAATAGAAGAAAGGTATAGGAGATATAGGAGAGCAATAGGACAGGGGACGGAAGGCACTCTAGTGCACTTGAACTCGCCCCTTACTGACCTCTTAGGAATCTGGAGAGGTCAACCATAGATAATCTAAGGGTAAAGTGTTGGGGGTTTGGGGATGACACTATGGAGTCCGGTAATGAGTTCCACGCTTCGACAACTCGGTTACTGAAGTCATATTTTTTACAGTCAAGTTTGGAGCGGTTAATATTAAGTTTAAATCTGCTGTGTGCTCTTGTGTTGTTGTGGTTGAAGCTGAAGTAGTCGCTGATAGGCAGGACGTTGCAGCTTATGATCTTGTGGGCAATACTTAGATCTTGTTTAAGGCGTCTTAGTTCTAAGCTTTCTAGGCCCAGGATTGAAAGTCTAGTCTCGTAGGGTATTCTATTTCGAGTGGAGGAGTGAAGGGCTCTTCTGGTGAAGTATCTTTGGACATTTTCAAGGGTGTTAATGTCTGAGATGCGATATGGGTTCCAAACAGATGAGCTGTATTCGAGGATGGGTCTGGCAAAAGTTTTGTAAGCTCTGGTAAGTAGTGTGAGATTGCCAGAGCAGAAGCTACGTAGGATTAGGTTTACAACTCTAACTCCACAAATGATCCAGCCTTCAAGAGCTCCTCTTAATTTAAATTTAGATTTAAATTTACTGTAATCTTCGGAGAGGGGCGGCATACAAATCTAATAAATTATTATTATTATTATTATTATTATATTTACTGTATACTGGATCTCACGACATGGAACGGAGGCTTTGATTCATTATATTCTTATCAGGTTTTATCTTTCTCTATTTGATTCAAGCCTGTATGTTATTTCGAGCAGAAGCGAACTGATTTGGGAACGGAATAATATGGTGGCAGAAAGGGTCTGTATTAGTCCAGCTTCTTTAAAATTAATGGACCAAGTCAGAAAGACTATATTGATCGTTTCCTCTTTTCTCATTTTCCTTGCCTTTGAAGTTTGTAGCTCAGTATCTAAAATGCTGCTGTTGTGAAGTTGGTAACAACAATACGACAATTAAAATAAGCAAGATGAACAAACTATCTCACCTCAACGTCCAGAAGCTAAACCATTTTACTGGCTAAGAACTTGTTTCTCCTTTCTTGGTAAAGCATTCAATACTTGCGGGGGTGGAAATACTTCCCCCCCCCCCAGGAATTTCCAAGCCAGGAATAATTTTTTTTAAAAAAAAGAATCCTGCTGTTCAAGAAAGAAAGATAGATCACCACACCGTGTGGGTTTCTGTCTCATCTCTAACGTGCTTTCAGGTGAAAAGTTTGGGATCTGCTCAAAGGTGGTTTGAAAGAACCTTTTCACCTGGAAAAGACTGTCAAGCCATACAAGAAAATTTGTGTTGTCCAATCACACTTGGCCAATAAATTATTCTATTCTATTCTATTCTATTCTACTCTATTCCATATATTCTATTCCATATATTCTATTCTATTCTATTCTATTCTATTCTACTCTATTCTACTCTATTCTACTCTTTTCCATATATTCTATTCTATTCTATTCTACTCTATTCCATATATTCTATTCTATTCTACTCTACTCTACTCTATTCCATATATTCTATTCCATATATTCTATTCTATTCTACTCTATTCCATTCCATATATTCTATTCTACTCTATTCCATTCCATATATTCTATTCTACTCTATTCTATTCCATATATTCTATTCTATTCTATTCTATTCTACACTACTCTACTGTACTCCATATATTCTATTCCATATATTCTATTCTATTCTATTCTGCTCTATTCTATTCTACTCTTTTCCATATATTCTATTCTATTCTATTCTACTCTATTCCATATATTCTATTCTATTCTATTCTATTCTACTCTATTCCATATATTCTATTCCATATATTCTATTCTATTCTACTCTATTCCATTCCATATATTCTATTCTACTCTATTCTATTCCATATATTCTATTCTATTCTATTCCCACCCCACTCTAGGGTAAGGATACTGCATTGGTTGCCGATCAGTTTCCGGTCATAATTCAAAGTGTTGGTTATGACCTATAAAGCCCTTCATGGCACCGGACCAGATTACCTCAGGGACCGCCTTCTGCTGCACGAATCCCAGTGACCAGTTAGGTCCCACAGAGTGAGTCTTCTCCGGGTCCCATCAATTAAGCAATGTCGCCTGGTGGGACCCAGGGGAAGAGCCTTCTCTGTGGCAGCCCCGGCCCTCTGGAACCAACTCCCCCCAGAGATTAGAATTGCCCCCACCCTCCTTGCCTTTCGTAAGCTACTTAAAACCCACCTCTGCCGCCAGGCATGGGGGAATTGAGATCCTCTTTCCCCCTAGGCCTTTACAATTCTATGCATGGTATGTATGTATGTATGTTTGGTTTTTATATTAATGGTTTATTAATCATTTCTAATACCAAATTACTATTGTACACTGTTTTATTGTCGCTGTTAGCCGCCCCGAGTCTCCGGAGAGGGGAGGCATACAAATCCAATCAATAAATCAATCAATCAATAAATAAATACTGCAAAATCTCCATTCCCTCCACACTCGGGTGCAAGCCAAAGGTAGTATTTGCCGAACTACTCAAAATTTCTGCTACCGGTTCTCCAGAATCTGTCAGAACCTGCTGGGTTTCACCCCTGCCAGCAACACAATGGGGCTGTTGCCCAGGGGCAGCCTTGCCCTTTTCCTCAGGATGCCCCAAATCCCTCAGGATCACCAGACCCTTTGGTGGAGTGGCATAGCTCCACTACTTCACCTCATTGGCTTAGCTTCCAATGCAGCTTTGACAAGAGAGTCCCGGCTGGAGGGAACAAGGTGTTTTTTTTTAAAAAAAATAGCAACATAAAATAAAATAAAAGCCCATGTTCCATTTTTGCTAGGCGCACGCTGCTTTCGCTCTGTTGATTTTCAAGTTTACAATATTGCATTCCCTAGCTCAGTGTTTTTCAACCAGTGTGCCGTGGCACACTAGTGTGCCGCGAGACATGGTCAGGTGTGCCGCGAAGAAGGAAGCTCAGGTTCCGGTCTCGCAACTTTTTGCTGAGAGAGAGAGAGAAAGAAAAGAGAAAGAGAAAGCAAGAAAGAGAGAGAAAGAAAGCAAGAGAGAGAGAGAGAGAGAGAAAAGGAGAGGAAGGGAGAGAGAGAGAGAGAGAGAAATGAGCAAAAAGGGGAGGAAAAAAGAGAAATGAGAAAATGATTGAGGCAGAGAATGAGAGGAAAGAGAGAGAAACAAAAGAGAGAGAGAAGTGACTCTTGATTTAAAGTACAGTATATGATAAAAAGCACCCAAAGAATAAGAGAGAGAGAAAACCCAGCCCTCACCTGTTTTTGGAAATGGTTCAAGAGTGTGTATACACACACACACACACACACACACACACACACACAAGGGGGGGAGGAGACAGGGATGGAAAAAGAGAGGAGAGTGTCTTAGGGTGTCATTTTGTGTCATTTTGGTTGGTGGTGTGCCCCAGGATTTTGTAAATGTAAAAAATGTGCTGCGGCTCAAAAAAGGTTGAAAATCACTGCCCTAGCTAACACAGAGAAAGGTATCTATGTAATAAAGAATGAGTGGTATATATGGGTAGAATCAGTTTATTTCAATCTAAGGAAATGGAACTGGGGCAGCCCAAATGCTTGTTTTTTGGGTCATCTCCAAGTTCTTAAATTTTGCTGAAAGCATTCTCTCTCTCTCTCCCCCCCCAGTCCGTGTCTGTCTGTCTGCCTGTCTGTCTGTCACTCTCTCTCTCTCTCTCTCTCTCACACACACACACACCAGTTCTGTAAACAAGACTGGAACATAAAATTGCTTGATGTAATTTAGGGTTATGTAAAAAAAATGACTGCTATTAAAAGACAGAAACATTCATTTTCTGTCCCTCTTTTTAGACACAGAGAGCAAAGATTTGAAAGCGCAGCCGATTCCCGCATCCTTCACTCGAGGTGCAGAAATGCTGCAGAACCATAAAATTACAAAATGTTGTAACAATTAAAAAAAAGGAAGTGGGAGGGAAGGAATGAATGAAGGAAGGAAGGAAGGAAGGGAGAGAGGCAACCCCCCCCAGCTCTCCTTTGCTGTCTCCTTTGCTTTTTCTCGGTTGAGGTATAACCAAAAGGCTTCTCTCGAATACCAGAGCCAAAGAAAGAGGTGCCAAATTCAGTGAACAGATCAATCACCGTTTTTTATTACAGGACACAGGGCTTGGTTCATCTTCAACAAATCAGCTACATTCACCCTGGACCACGAAGGAAAAAGCCATTCTTTTGATGGGGCGAAACATTTCTTCCTTCCTTCCTTCCATCCTTCCTACCTTTTTTCCTTCCTTCCATCCTTCCTACCTTCTTTCCTTCCTTCTTTCCCTTCCTTCCTTCCATCCTTCCTTCCATCCTTCCTACCTTCTTTCCTTCCTTCCTTCCTTCCTTCCATGCTTCCTACCTTCTTTCCTTCCTTCTTTCCCTTCCTTCCTTCCGTCCTTCCTACCTTCTTTCCTTCCTTCCTTCTTTCCCTTCCTTCCTTCCATCCTTCCTTCCATCCTTCCTACCTTCTTTCCTTCCTTCTTTCCCTTCCTTCCTTCCATCCTTCCTTCCATCCTTCCTACCTTCTTTCCTTCCTTCTTTCCCTTCCTTCCTTCCTTCCATCCTTCCTACCTTCTTTCCTTCCTTCCTTCCTTCTTTCCCTTCCTTCCTTCCTTCCTTCCATCCTTCCTACCTTCTTTCCTTCCTTCTTTCCCTTCCTTCCATCCTTCCTTCCTTCCTTCCTTCCTTCCTTCCTTCCTTCCTTCCTTCCTTCATTGCATTTATTGCATTTATATGCCGCTCACGCCAAACGGATTCTGAACGGCTAACAATCAGAATAAATACAACAACAATAAAAACAGTTAAATTCTAATAATAAAAATCAATAATAACAATAATATAAAAAACATACATATTTACAATCAGCCTAATTCCAGGCCTGCCGGAAAAGCCAGGTCTTAACGGCTTTCCAGAAGACTGGTAGGGTGGAGATAATGTAGATCTCTGGAGGCAGTTGGTTCCAAAGGGTCAGAGCCACCACAGAGAAGGCTCTCCCCTGGGGTCCCACCAGCCGTCATTGTTTGGCGGACAGGACCTGTAGAAGGCCAATTCTGTGGGCCCTTACTGGCTGCAGTGAGGTATGAGGGAGGATGCGGTCCCGTAAATAGTCTGGCCCTGAGCCATTTAGGGCTTTAAAGGTGATAACCAACACCATTGAATTGCGTTCAGGGACCGACTGGCCTCGGACGAGCTTCCCTCTCTCCTGCCCGGCTCCCCTCCAGCCTCACGCGGCCACCTCCCACTTGAGGTGCAAACAGAAGGCGTGGGTGGAAGCGGCGCTGGCAGCATTTATGCTTCTGGCAGCACCCGTTCGCCTAGCTACCCAGCCTGAGGCCGGGGTGGGCGACCCAGGAAGGAGAGCATGGGAAACGCGAAGCAAATTGTCACCCCAGCGAACAACACTGGTAAGGTTGTAAGGCAAGGACTTAACAGATGATGATCGTTCAAGCCACTCCCACCCAGTCACATGACCATTAAGCCAGAATATCTCCGGGACCGCCTTCTGCCGCATGAATCCCAGCGACCGATTAGGTCCCACAGAGTTGGCCTTCTCTGGGTCCCTATTGTTGACTAAACAATGTCATTTGGCGGGTCCCAGGGGAAGAACCTTCTCTGTGGCAGCCCCAACTGTCTGGAACCAGCTCCCCCCTGAGATTAGAACTGCCCCCACCCTCCTTGCCTTCCGTAAACTCCTTAAAACCCACCTTTCCCGCCAGGCATGGGGGGACTGAGACATCTCCCCCGGGCCTATACAATTTATGCATGGTATGTTTGTATGTATGTCTGATTAATAATTTTTTAAAAAATTATTAGATTTGTTATGAATTGTTCTGTTGCTGTTGTGAGCCGCCCCGAGTCTACGGAGAGGGGCAGCGTACAAATCTAATAAGTAAGTAAGTAAGTAAGTAAGTAAGTAAGTAAGTAAGTAAGTAAGTAAGTAAGTAAACAAACAAACAAACAAAGCCACACCCACAAAATAAGCCACACCCACAGTATGGCAGTAAAAAATGTGGCTGCCCATTACTGCATGTAACCGAGGGTGAACCACAGCTTTTGTTTCCGGATAACTTTTGAAGGAGGCGACCTGTGGAAGGTTTCTCTCCTCCACCTGCAGAGCAGCAGGGCTTCCACAAACCCATCGCTTCCATCCTTGCCAGAGTTTCCATTTCATTAAACTGACAGTCGAACAGGCCCTGCCTAATGCAATCCAGACCTGTTTTCCTACACCGTAAATTCTTAGGCATGAAATTACAGACACAAATAATCTCTCTCACTTCTCAGACGTACATTTAATCTACGCTAAAATAACATTTCCTTTTGTCTAGATTGGGCTAGTTCAGCTTTCTGCCCCCCTCCCTTTTCTTTCCTGAAATAAAGTTTGGGGAACTAGGGCATTTAAAACGACCCAATTGAATATCTTTTTCTCCCATGGGTGGGAGAAGCAGCAACAGCAATAAGCAAAAAGGCAATTCTACCTTTCCACTTTTCTGCCTTTTTACCTCTTTGGACGCCCCATCCTTCCAGGCGGCTGCCCCAAACGCCTTTGTATCTCTGCAGAAATGGTGTTCCCTGCTGGGCAATGCACTAGGAGAGTGAGGACGAATCTTTTTTTTTCCTTGGGTGCTGTAAGCATGCTCACACATGCAGAGATGAAACCCCCCGCACCCTCCCGTCCCTGTGCATTCATTCATTCATTCATTCATTCATTCATTCATTCATTCATTCATTCATTCATTCATTCATTCATTTATTAATAAATGAAGGGAATGGGGTGAGGTATCATCAATACGCCGATGATACCCAGTTGTACATCTCCACCCCATGTCCAGTCAACGAAGCAGTGGAAGTGATGTGCCGGTGCCTGGAGGCTGTTGGGGCCTGGATGGGTGTCAACAAACTCAAACTCAACCCAGACAAGACGGAGTGGCTGTGGGTCTTGCCTCCCAAGGACAATCCCATCCGTCCGTCCATCACCCTGGGGGGGGGGGAATCCTTGACCCCCTCAGAGAGGGTCCGCAACTTGGGCGTCCTCCTCGATCCACAGCTTACATTAGAGAAACACCTTTCAGCTGTGGCGAGGGGGGCATTTGCCCAGGTTCGCCTGGTGCGCCAGTTGCGGCCCTATTTGGACCGGGAGTCATTACTCACAGTCACTCATGCCCTCATCACCTCGAGGCTCGACTACTGTAACGCTCTCTACATGGGGCTACCTTTGAAAAGTGTTCGGAAACTTCAGATCGTGCAGAATGCAGCTGCGAGAGCAATTATGGGCTTCTCTAAGTATGCCCATATTACTCCAACACTCCGCAGTCTGCATTGGCTGCCGATCAGTTTCTGGTCACAATTCAAAGTGTTGGTTATGACCTATAAAGCCCTTCATGGCACCGGACCAGAATATCTTCGGGACCGCCTCCTGCCGCACGAATCCCAGCGACCGGTTAGGTCCCACAGAGTTGGCCTTCTCCGGGTCCCGTCAACTAAACAATGTCGTCTGGCCGGACCCAGGGGAAGAGCCTTCTCTGTGGTGGCCCCGACCCTCTGGAACCAGTTCCCCCCTGAGATTAGGATTGCCCCCACCCTCCCTGCCTTTCATAAGCTCCTTAAAACCCACCTCTGTCGTCAGGCATGGGGGAACTGAAACATCTCACCCTTGCCCATGTTGTTTTGCCGTTTGATTGATTGACTGTGTGCCTGTTTTTTTAATATATTGGGATAGTTTTATGAATTTTTTTAAATTTAAAACTGTAATTAGATTGGTGGGCATTGGATTTGTTACTATGTACTGTTTTTATTATTGTTGTGAGCCGCCCCGAGTTTGCGGAGAGGGGCGGCATATAAATCCAATAAATCTAATCTAATCTAATTAAATTTGTATGCTGCCCCTCTCTGTAGACTCGGGGCGGCTAACAACAGTAATAGAAAAACAATGTACAATACAAATCTAATAATTAAAACTAAAAACCCATAATTTAAGAAAACATACACACAACATACCATACATAAACAATATAGGCCTGGGGAAGTTATCTCAGTTCCCCCATGCCTGATGGCAGAGGTGGGTTTTAAGGAGCTTGCGAAAGGCCAGGAGGGGGGAGCTGGTTCCAGAGGGTCGGGGTCGCCACAGAGAAGGCTCTTCCCCTGGGTCCTGCCAAACGACATTGTTTAGTTGACGGGACCTGGAGAAGGCCAACTCTGTGGGACCTAATCGGTCGCTGGGATTCGTGCAGCAGAAGGCGGTCCCGGAGATCTTCTGGTCCGGTGCCATGAAGGGCTTTATAGGTCATAACCAACACTTTGAATTGTGACCGGAAATTGATCGGCAACCAATGCAGACTGCGGAGTGTTGGTGTGACATGGGCAGACCTGGGGAAGCCCATGATTGCTCTCGCAGCTGCATGGATATACGACACCCCCCCCCCATTTCCCAACTTCTGTTAGGCCTGTTTTTTCCCTCCCCAGGTTCCAGAGGCTTCCTTGGATCTTGGGGAGGGTGAAAACGATCTCCCCTATCCTCCAAAGGCCCTCCGGAGCCCAAATATGTCCTCCCAGAGCCTCCGCATGATCTGAAAATCAGTTGGCCAATCAATGCACACATGCGCGCTGGAGCTGAGCTAGGGCAACGGCTCGTGTGCCGGCAGATATGACTCTGTCTGCCACTTGTGGCATGCGTGCCATAGGTTTTGCTATCACAGCACTAGGCCCTCTACATGACTAGCCAAGCCCATAGAGACCCTCCTTATAGGGAAATTGTGATCCCGCTGTATAGAGCGCTGGTGGGACCACATTTTAGAATACTGTGTTCAGTTTTGGAGACCTCACTTACAAAAAGATATGGATAAAATTGAACGGGTCCAAAGACGGGCTACAAAAATGGTGGACGTTCTCAAGCATAAAACTTATCAGGAAAGACTTCATGAACTCCATCTGTATAGTCTGGAGGACAGAAGGGAAAGGGGGAACATGATCGAAACATTTAAATATGTTAAAGGGTTAAATAAGGTTCAGGAGGGAAGTGTTTTCAATAGGAAAGTGAACACAAGAACAAGGGGACACAATCTGAAGTTAGTTGGGGGAAAGATCAAAGGCAACATGAGAAAATATTATTTTACTGAAAGAGTAGTAGATCCTTGGAACAAACTTCCAGCAGATGTGGTTAGTAAATCTACTGTAACTGAATTTAAACTTGCCCGGGATAAACACATATCCATCCCAAGATAAAATACAGGAAATAGCATAAGGGCAGACTAGATGGACCATGAGGTCTTTTTCTGCTGTCAATCTTCTATGTTTCTGTGTTTCTATGAAATCTCCACCTACAGACAAACTGAACCATGGCGATTATTTAGCCCGTTGGAGGAGCCGATTCACTGGATGGATTCACAAAACCAGCTCTGGTCCTGTTATTCACTTACTCACTAAATATTATTTGTAAAGCTAAAAAAACCTGACCTTGTCCTTGACCCTGACAGAATTAGTTCTCAGGCTTGACAACTGAAGGACAGTGCCCTGTTGGGTTTGATCCGATTGATTCATCCCAAAACTCCCTCCCTGAGTCCTTGAAACCAAACTGAGGACAGAAACATTAAGAATCACTTAGGTGGGATGGGCAATGTAGAGCTAAATAAATGAAAACAAACAAACAAATAAATACATTCTTTGCCTCCCCTTTAAACGCGATGGAAAAGACTTCTGGTGCTGATAATTCTCAAGCCAATAAGTAAACTGGGCAAGGATCATAATTCCCCCAAGGTCAGGAAATGCTTTTAGAGACATCTTAAGTCAGCGGTCCCCAAACTACGGCCCGCAGGCCGCATACGGCTCGTAGAGGCCATTTATCCGGCCCGCGGGTGAGTGAAGTTTTTGTGAGAGAAAGAAAAGGGAAAGAGAGAAAAGGGAAAGAGAAGTGGAGAGGAATGAAGGAGGGAAGGAAAGAAGGAAAGAAGGAAAGAAGGAGAAATGGAGGGAACAAGGAAGGAAGGAAGGAAGGAAGAATGAAATGAATGGAGGGACAGAAGAAGGAAGGTCTGTTTTTGGGGGGGATTTTTAAAAAAATTTTCTCTTAACATTTATTTATTTATTTATTTATTATTTATTTATTTATTATTTAGATTTGTATGCCGCCCCTCTCCGCAGACTCAAACATACATTCAAACAACAATAGTGTACCATCTAATTTTCCATGAATAAAATGCGGTATTTTGTTAGTAACTAATATCAATCATCAAAAAAGTTGCAAAAGTTTTCCCCCCCTAATTTTGTCATCCAGTTACATTCATTTTCTTTTAATTAATGTTCCTTCAAAAAGTACAACACCAATTATCTTTCTAACTTATTAACCCTTATGCCAACGTGCTTCCTTCTTTCTTTATACATTTTTCTATAAGCCAAGAAAATTGTATAGCCAATCAGATGTTAACGAAAGAAAATTAAAAACAAAACATAAACATATATGAATTTCAGACTTCTTCCTCCCCCTAAATAGTACGTTCCCATTTTGTTTTTTTAATTTAAAATAAGGTATGTGCAGTGTGCATTCCCCTGGGGCCCGCCAAACGACATTGTTTAGTCGACAGGACCCGGAGAAGGCCAACTCTGTGGGACCTTATCGGTCGCTGGGATTTGTGCGGTAGCAGGCGGTTCCGGAGGTACTCTGGTCCAATGCTATGTAGAGCTTTAAAGGTGATAACCAACACTTTGAACCAACACAAAGGCAAGGAATCTGGCTCTTTTTAGCCTGGGCTGCACGATGGATATTATTTATGAAAATACAGGTCTGCATTAGACAAAATAAATAAATAAATAAAAATAAAATAAACAAGTGAAGGGTTTTATCAGGCGAAGCGATGTAAAGGGCGAAGAGAAAAATGCTTTCTAAACAATTTCTTCCCCAGTCAGATGCTTGGAACAATGCACTGTTTATGTGCCCAACCCCCCTCAAACTCCAGCTGCCCAGATTACTTTTAAATATTTGGCATAGTTACTCTATCTGCTGCCAGATCAAGTATGTAGACATGCCTGCTCAGAACACGGCACGCTCAGAGTCACCGGAGATTTCTAGGGCTGTAGCTGATCTTTCTATCGGCCATTTTTGCAAGGCAAATTAATTGTCTTTTTTCCCTAGAAAGAAGGCAGGGCGGATCTCTTTGCAAAAATTGGTTCTCCTTGCCTTCCTCGGAAATTTTCTAAAGAAATTTAGAAATTTTACAGCTACGCCGCCTCTGAGCTGATTTAACTATTGTTCATAAAGTCATACATCACAATGTACTTCCTGTTAGCGACTACTTCACCTTTAACAGCAGCAACACAAGAGCACGCAATAGAATGTAAACCGCTCCAAACTAGACTGCAGAAAATACGATTTCGGCAATAGAGTGGTCAACGCCTGGAATTCACTACCGGACTCTGTTTCATTTCATTTCATTTCATTTCATTGGATTTGTATGCCGCCCCTCTCCGTAGACTCGGGGCTGCTAACAACAGTAGTAAAAACAACATGCGACAATCCAATACTAAAGTAGCTAAAAACCCTTATTTTAAAACCAGTCATACATACGAACGTACCATACATAAATTGTGGAAGCCTAGGGGGAAAGAATATCTTAATTCCCCCATGCCTGACGACAGAGGTGGGTTTTAAGAAGCTTGCGAAAGGCAAGAAGGGTGGGGGCTATTCTAATCTCTGGGGGGAGTTGGTTCCAGAGGGACGGGGCCGCTACAGAGAAGGCTCTTCCCCTGGGTCCCGCAATCCCCAAATCTTCAACCTTACATTATCTACAATAGACCTCTCCCCTTTTCTAAGAGGTCTGTAAGAGACGTGCATAAGTGCACCTTCGTGCCTACCGTCCTTGTCCAAATGTCTTTTTAAATCTTTTCTATCTCTACTTTATACTTATATTATGTTAAACATACTAAAATACACTACTATATTTGTATGACAAATACATAAAGAAAGAAACAAGAAAGAAAGAAAGCAGAGACGTCCCGGGAAAGGGCCACCCCGAGTCTTCGGAGAGGGGCAGCATACAAATCTAATAAATAATAATAATAATAATAATGATAATAATAATAATAATTATTATTATTAGTATGCAAGGCAGGAGTGGGTTCCACTTACCTTCGCCACCGGTTCGTATCGTGACGTTTTGCGAGTGTCCCCTTGTGCAATTTCACTTCCGCGTAGTGAAGGGCTACAATTTTTTTTACTACCACACTGTGGGTGTGGCTTATTTTGTGGGTGTGGCTTGCCGGCCACGTGACCAGGTGGAGTGGCTTGATGATCAGTGACCGTGTGTGTGTGTGGCCGGCTTAAAGGGAGGGGTGTGCTGCTGCCCGGATGGGGGGAACGCAGTGGGGTAGCGAAAATGGAGCTCCACCCCAGGGCACCCAACTCACACTGAAAGATGATAATAATAATAATAATAATAATAATAATAATAATAATAATAATAATTTATTAGATTTGTATGCCGCCAAAAACAATATTATAGCGAAACAAATCTAATATTAAAAAAGAAGCATATAAAACCCTATCATATTTAAAAACCAATGTTTTATCATATTTAAAAACCAAAGATGTTGAAAGAAAATGCAGGGTGTCCTGCATAAGCTACGCCCACAGTGTGGTAGTAAAATTTTTGGTAGCCCTTCACTGCTTAAAGGTCATGTGACTGGCTTAAAGGTGGCCAACTTGATGTCACTCACGTCGAACGTTAGGGTTATGGTGCCTGGCTTCTCCTCGCCTCAAAGAGATACAATTTCCCTATCTATTTACCATTGCTGAACATTCCAAAATATACTATTTAATTCTATGTATATATGCCATATGTGTACATGCATATTACACACAGGCACACAAAAATATACATTATCTATTATATAATATATATATATATTTACAGCAGCACGAAGCTTACAACTTCAGCCTGATGATGGTGAATGTAATTTCACCGAAACATCACATAGACATTCAAAATATTACACGGGACAAAACCTGAATTCAGAACAACTCAGAACAATCTACATACCCAGTGGGTATGGCTAGCTGATGAGGCCAAAATAAGGCTGAAATAGATCTATCCTACTCTCCCTTAATTTTCAAATTCAGAAAAGAAAACATGTGACACATACAGATAGAATTGTCGGCTATCAATAAAATTAACTGCCTTGGAAATGGCCCTGGGTTGGGCCAAGAGGCAAATAAGGAGCTGTGATGTTACTTCAATACACCAGGGTGATTCGACACAAAAATATGTAACCCTTCCCTGCTGCAGAGCTGAAGGGATTGGATACTGTAGCCTAGAGGATAATTCTCTGCCTTACAAGGCAAAGGTTGCAGGTTCAAGTCCCAGTGGGTATGGCTAGCTGATGAGGCCAAAATAAGGCTGAAATAGATCTATCCTAGTCTCCCTTAATTTTCAAATTCAGCAAAAAAACATGTGAGATATATATATATATATATATATATATATATATATATATACACACACACACATGTATGTACCCATGTCTGCATGCATACACAGCTCTTCTAAAATTATACACATTCAACCTAATTGATAAAAATCAATTAAAATTACTTTTTAAAAAAAAAATCTTCAACCACAACTCCTTCCCCACTATCCAGGGGCCTCCTAGTTGCTGTCAACAAGCATTTTTCTAGATCAAGGGCAATTCCGATTAAAATTTGATCGTAGTTTCAAATTAAAATTTAAACCGTTCTGTTTAAAAAAGACCTGACAATTAAAGTTAATGAGTTAACCGTTTAACTAAACGTTTCACAAAGCCGCGGAGTCTGTTAAGAGTTTACTTGAACATTCTGCAACCTGGCAGTGCATCGCAGCTTCGAGGGGCTGGTGGAAAAAGCTGATTCAGCTGGGAAAAGCCTCGATTTAGCATTTCTAAACAGGCTGGAGATGTCAAAACATTACCTGAGAACCATGAGTCTTAGAAGAAGGTGCATTTAAAAAAAAGGAAAGGAAAGGAAGAAAGAGGTACTTTGTTCTTTGTGACTGAAACAGCTAATCATTAGCCAGGGCTCATTTCTAGTGTTTATCCCTTTATTGCAGGGGTGGGCTACGAGCCGGAACATTAACACTAGCAAAATTCAACTGGAATCCACCCCTACTCTATAGGCGCCAGGTGTGACATCAAGATGGCCACGCCCACCCTAGCCACACCAACCCCAGTCCCCTGAGATCTAACACAACCAGCAGTGGGCTACTAGCCGTAACGCTAAACTGCGCTCGCCGCCGTGGCTCGTCAGTGCTTGTGGGGCCAGTGCGATTTTGCTTCTGCACCTGTGCAGGTAGCTAAATCATGCTTGGAGCCGCAGGTGTGCCTGGGTTTCGGCATGCGCGGAGGTTTCGCAGTGTTCAGCCGAACGCCGAACCCAACTTTACCCGAACTTCACGCCGAACCCGAACTTTACCCGAACTTTTAAAAAAAAGTTTTTAAAAGCGCTGCTGCTGTTCGGGTTCGGGTAAAGTTCGGGTTCGGAAAACCAACCCGAACTTCACGGCAAAGTTCAGGTGAGTTCATCGAACCCGAACTTCGTGACGTTCGCCCAACACTACATATGAATAAATCCCACTTACAGACAGCGTAAACGCTGGAAAAGATCGTCATTTTAGATAGCACATACATAGCTCTTCCTCATTTATATTGTCAGAGTTTGCAAGCGCTGAGATTTTGGTGATTTTTTTTTGCTTTTGTGCATGCGTGGAAGAAAAAAAAAAATGCCGAAATCTCACATGCATGCGCATCCCCTCGCAAGATTTTGCTTCCTGCGCATGTGCAGAAGCAAAGCCATGTTGGGATGCATGTACGCACATGCAAGACATTCAAAGCTGTGTGCATAGCGCACCAGTTGTGTCAGTAAGAGGAATTCATCCCTGGCCAGATGTAAGTACCCAGTGGGCTGGATCCCATAATCCTTAAGTTTGACACCACTGATTTACTGCATCATTTGTTTATTTTATTTTATTTTATTTTATTATTTTATTTTATTTTATTTTACTTTACTTTACTTTACTTTACTTTACTTTACTTTACTTTATTTATTGACTGACTGACTGACTGACTGACTTGTTTGTTTGTTTGTTTGTTTGCTTGCTTATTTATTTATTTATTGACTGACTTGTTTGTTTGCTTGCTTGCTTATTTATTTATCGACTGACTTGTTTGTTTGTTTGTTTGTTTGCTTGCTTATTTATTTATTTATTGACTGACTTGTTTGTTTGTTTGCTTGCTTATTTATTTATTTATTGACTGACTTGTTTGTTTGTTTGTTTGTTTGCTTATTTATTTATTCATTCATTCATTCATTCATTCATTCATTCATTCATTCATTCATTCATTCATTCCAATACACAACAATACACAATGAAGGTTATAGAGGTTATACTCGAGTAAAATATATTAGAGAAAGAGTAGAAGTGAAAATTTAGGAAGAGAATATATCAATTAGAGCAGTGATTTTCAACCTTTTTTTGAACCGCGGCACATTTTTTACATTTACAAAATCCTGGGGCACACCACCAACCAAAATGAAACAAAATGACACTCTCACATAGTACATATTATACATATAGTTAATAATATAGTTTCTAAATGTATTTATACTCAGTGTGAAACCTGGGCTTGTTTCGATGAACACAAAAGGGATATCCTGGGAGGAACAGTAGTTTGCGGACCCATGTTTAATTTCCCCACGGCACACTTTATTTGTTTATTTATTTTTATTTATTTATTTATTTTGTCCAATACACAATGAGGGTTTTAGTGGGTATATATCTATATACACATAGTAAAATACATGATGAAGGTTATAGAGGAGATACTCATAGTAAAATATATCTAAGAAATAATAGAAAAGAAGACATAGGAATAGAACATATCAATGAAAGAATAGAAGAAGAGATATAGGAATAGAAGAAAGGTATAGGAGATATAGGAGAGCAATAGGACAGGGGACGGAAGGCACTCTAGTGCACTTGTACTCGCCCCTTACTGACCTCTTAGGAATCGGGATAGGTCAACCGTAGATAATCTAAGGGTAAAGTGTTGGGGGTTTGGGGATGACACTATGGAGTCCGTTAATGAGTTCCACGCTTCGACAACTCGGTTACTGAAGTCATATTTTTTACAGTCAAGTTTGGAGCGGTTAATATTAAGTTTAAATCTGTTGTGTGCTCTTGTGTTGTTGTGGTTGAAGCTGAAGTAGTCGCCGACAGGCAGGACGTTGCACTGGTTGAAAAACACTGAATTAGAGAATAGAAGGATGTTATGAGAGTAGTATAAAAGGATTAGAATAGAAGAATAGTAGATATGATATACGAGATATAGGAGAGACAACAGGACAGGGGACGGGAGGCACGCTAGTGCACTTATGCACGCCCCTTACTGACCTCTTAGGAATCTGTAGAGGTCAACCGTGGATAGTCTAAGGGTTAGGGTTAGGGGAAGATACTATGGAGTCCGGTAATGAGTTCCACGCTTCGACAACTCGATTACTAAAGTCGTATTTTTTACAGTCCAATTTGGAGCGGTTAATATTAAGCTTGTATCTGTTGTGTGCGCTTGTGTTGTTGTGGTTGAAGCTGGAGTAGTCGTTGACAGCCAGGACGTTGCAGCATATGATCTTGTGGGCAATACTTAGATCATGTTTAAGCTTAGTTGTAAGCTTTCTAGACCCAGGATAGTGAGTCTAGTTTCTGTTTCGGGTGGAGGAGTGAAGATCATGTTAAGACTTCCTGGATATAGCCTTGCTACTTCTTATTTTGAATGAACGGCAAAGTGGATCCTCCCCTCCTCCTCCTCTCCCCTCCCCCCACATTGGCCAAGGGAAAGCACCTGGTGGTTTTCATTTCTGCTCTTTGTTTATTGTAAAAGTTTCCTCCTTCCCTGAAACCAAGTACAGTGGTGCCTCTACTTAAGAACTTAATTCATTCCGTGACCAGGTTCTTAAGTAGAAAAGTTTGTAAGTAGAAGCAACTTTTCCGCATAGGAATCAATGTAAAAGCAAATAATAGAATAGAATATAATTTTATTGGCCAAGTGTGATTGGACACACAAGGAATTTGCATATACATTTGTCAAGAATCATGTGGCACGACACTTAATGATTGTCATAGGGGTCAAATAAGCAATGAAGAAGCAATATTAATAAAAATCTTAGGATATAAGCAACAAGTTACAGTCATACAGTCAACATGGGAGGAAATGGGTGATAGGAATGATGAGAAAAACTAGTAGAATAGAAGTGCAGATTTAGTAGAAAGTCTGACAGTGTTGAGGGAATTATTTGTTTAGTAGAGTGATGGCGTTCGGAAAAAAACTGTTCTTGTGTCTAGTTGTCTTGGTGTGCAGTGCTCTGTAGCGACGTTTTGAGGGTAGGAGTTGAAACAGTTTGTGTCCAGGATGTGAGGGGTCAGTAAATATTTTCCCCGCCCTCTTTTTGACTCGTGCAGTATACAGGTCCTCGATGGAAGGCAGGTTGGCAGCAATTGCTTTTTTCTGCAGTTCTGATTGTCCTCCGAAGTCTGTGTCGGTCCTGTTGGGTTGCAGCACCAAACCAGACAGTTATAGAGGTGCAAATAATGCGTGCAAACCCATTAGGAAAGAAATAAAAGCTCAAAATTTGGGTGGGGGGAGGAAGAGGAAGAAGAGGAGGAGGACAATTGCTGCCGAAGGAAGAAGCTGAGGTGAGGGGAATAAAAAAAAATCCAAAGCTTAAAAAAAAAAAAGAGGGATTCTGAGGCGGTGAGGAGGAGCACGCGCCTCCCATACACCCGGCGTGAGGCTGCCTCCCATACACTGCGCCAGAGAGAGAAACCCAGGGGGAATGGCAGGAAACTGGCCGGGCCTTCGTGCCACTCTCAAATTTCCTGGGAAATCTTTCCGGGCTCGGGTTCTTAAGTAGAAATTGGTTCTTAAGAAGTGGCAAAAAAATCTTGAACCCCCGGTTCTTATGTAGAAAACCCCGGAATTTTACCTATTGGGTATAACTAGACAGAAATATAAGAAAGAAATTTTATATTTAGTTATTCATATTTTGACAGCGGCCAGGATAGTATATGCACAAAACTGGAAAGGGGAAAATATTCCCAAAGAGGAAGAGGTTATTAAGAAAATATTAGATTGTGCTGAAATGGATATGATGACAAGACGGTTAAAAGACCAAGAGGAATCAGAATTCTATGTGATTTGGAATAAAGTGTATATATGGATAAATAATAATAAGAAGAAGTAAAAGTAAAACCTATGTGAGAAATGTAGAAGTATGGTTATGACTTAAATTTTGTGTTTTATTTAGTTTATATATGAAGGTTTTTTTATATAAGGTTCTTATATAAATTTCTTCTTTTCATTTAAAGTAATATTTCATTCATTTTATTGGATTTGTATGCCGCCCCTCTCTGTAGACTCGGGGCGGCTAACAACAGTAATAAAAACAACGTGCGACAATCCAATACTAAAAAGCTAAAAACCCTTATTTTAAAAACCAATCATACATACAAACGTACCATACATAAATTGTGGAAGCCGAGGGGGAAAGAATATCTTAATTCCCCCATGCCTGACGACACAGGTGGGTTTTAAGAAGCTTGCGAAAGGCAAGCTATTCTAATCTCTGGGGGGAGTTGGTTCCAGAGGGCCGGGGCCGCCACAGAGAAGGCTCTTCCCCTGGGTCCCGCCAAACGACATTGTTTAGTTGACGGGACCCGGAGAAGGCCCACTCTGTGGGACCTAATTGGTCGCTGGGATTTGTGCAGCAGAAGGCGGTCCTGGAGATAACCTATAATAAGTTGATTTAAAGTATTAATAAGGTGTTCTTTTTTCTGTATGGAAATTTGACTTCTAGAAAAAGTGGGGAAATTGCAACCCCAAATTTATGTTAAATGTATGTTTGTCAATTTTGTTGTTTTTATGAAAAATTTAATAAAGTATATTTTTTAAAAAAAATAAAGAAGAGGCAAAAAAATCTTGAACCCCCGGTTCTTATCTAGAAAAGTTCTTAAGTAGAAGCGTTCTTAGGTAGAGGTCCCACTGTATTCACTGCAACAAAATACATACCCCGAAAGTCATCAATGGAACAAATAAAAGGAAACTTCAAAACATTCCTCTTAGCTTAACAAGTGTTCTTTTTTTGATTTAAAAAACCTTCCTCGCCAGATTTTGACTCGCCGTTCTGGAGGAAAGATCCAGTTTTCTCCCTGCCTTGTTCTCCGAAGATGTAAACAAGGTGTATGGCTTCGGGGCAGTGTTCTGCTCCGAAAGTATTTAAGCATTTGAGCGAAGCTATTTAAAGAATGGAGGATTCGGTTCCCGAAGCCAGATGCTAGCATAAATATGAAACTATGCTCACATTGCAGAATGAAGTATTTATAGCGCCGTGTGTTTGAACAAACAAATGACTAGAGTCCTTCTAATAACACCAGATAATTGGTGCTCTTCAGGGCATCGGACCACGATTCGTCTCCAATCTGTTCCCCTTTTTAAAAGCTGAATCAATGTCAACACAGGAAAGATATTTGGCAAATTAACAGGCCTGGACACCTTGCCACACACGTGGTACCCCACAAAGTCCATCAGCTGCTGGCCTATCAACAGGCACGGGACAAGCCATCATTTTAATGTGCCTTTCGTGCCCAAGAATAATGCCATCTAAGATGCCCAAGGCACAACGCAGGGAATTTAAATGGCTACTTTTTATGGGACCGTCACTTGCCGCATACTTTCCAGAGACCAATAAGAACACACATAGTTGGCCTCCTCTGGGTCCCATTGACTAAGCAATGCAGGTTGGTGGGGCCGTGGTGGGAGGGCCTTCTCTGTTGCCGCCCCATCTCTATGGAATCAACTCCCCCCCCAAAAAAAATTCGTATTGCTCCCAGCCTAATGGTTTTCCATAAGGCCACGAAGACCTGGCTTTGCCAGCAGGTCTGGGGATCCCATGAATTAATAACCGTCAAGCTCATATTGTATGAATGTTGTGTAGGCCTGCTGATTGTTTAGTTAGTGTGGGTTGCAGCATATGGGTGTGGGCACACGCACACATGCTTTCGGCACCCAAAGGTAAAAAGGTTCGCCATCACTGCGCTAGGGGCACCATGCAAGTCCTTTCCCACAACCCTCATGCAAGTCTTAATAGGGTAGAAAAGGGCAGTTCTTGGTATGCCAATGGTCTGCTGTCGAAAGGAAGGGGTTAAACCAACAGGTTCCCCATATCCTTCGGTTTAGCCACAACAGCTGTTTGGATGCCAGCAGAAAAGTGTTCTCAAATAAGAGCCAGAGGTCTGCAGTCCTCAGTCCCCTGTAAGGTCCTTAATCGAAGATGACTCTGCAATCTTGCACAGAAGACGGGCTCTCCGCATTGCCTCCAAGAAGCCCATCTCTCTGCATTCCATGTTCCTTTTGCTCCAGGGCTTGAACTTCATGGCCCAGGCAGGTCGAGGCTATTATTATTGTTATTATTGTTATTGTTGTTATTGTTGTTATTGTTGTTATTGTTGTTATAATTGTTGTTGTTATTATTATTATTATTATTTATTAGATTTGTATGCCGCCCCTCTCCGAAGACTCGGGGCGGCTAACAACAATATAAAAAGACAATGTAAACAAATCTAATATTAAAAATAATCTAAAAAAAACCAATTTAAAGAACCACTCATACATACAAGCATACCATGTATAAGTTCTATAAGCCTAGGGGGAAGGGAAATTTCAATTCCCCCATGCCTGACGACAGAGGTGGGTTTTAAGGAGCTTGCGAAAGGCAAGGAGGGTGGGGCCAACTCTGATATCTGGGGGGAGCTGGTTCCAGAGGGTCGGGGCCGCCACAGAGAAGGCTCTTCTCCTGGGTCCCGCCAAACGACATTGCTTAGTCGACGGGACCCGGAGAAGGCCAACTCTGTGGGACCTAACCGGTCGCTGGGATTCGTGCGGCAGAAGGCGGTCCCGGAGATATTCTGGTCCGATGCCATTATTATTATTATTATTATTATTATTATTATTATTATTATTATCATCATCATCATCATCATCATCATCATCATCATCATCCATATCATGCACACCTCAGATCTTGCTCAAAACTTCACTATATCACTCTCTTCTTTTCCTATGTGTATCGACCTGTTCTCAACAAAGAGTTCTACAAAAACACCCTAGCAGTTGAAAAATCCTGCTGCTTTTCTGTAAATTCACGCTTCTGATGAAATGAGCTGTCATTCACGAAAACCGATGCCTTTGAATAAAATCTGTTAGTGTTCAAAGCTCCCACGATTTTGGCTTCCATAGACGAATACAGCTCTCCTCCTACAATGCTTTTCTGTAAAAATTCCAAAACATGTTTTTATTTCAAACATGTTAATTGGTACTTGAAGGGAAATAATGACTGGAAAAATCAGGTTTTTCCTGTTCTCTTTTTCAATAACGGAGTGCAAATTAAATGCTGAAGCTCTTGATTGTGTTAACTGTTACCATGGGTTATTAGTATTGTTGTGGGTTGTTTTTCTCAATTGCTAGTTGTTATTTACAATTTTGTTATACTGTTGTTATTCTGTATTCACTTTATTGTTAATGGCCCCGAGTCATGAACTTGAGACAAGTGAGCATATAAATGTAATGAAATAAATGTAATGAAAAATAAATATGCATCATCACTCAAACCTCATACACTTTACAATAAAGTGACAGCTGTACAGTGGTACCTCTACCTAAGAACGCCTCTACTTACGAACTTTTCTAGATAAGAACCGGGTGTTCAAGATTTTTTTTGCCTCTGCTCAAGAACAATTTTACAAACCGGAGCCTCTGAAACTATAACCGGAAAAGGCAGGGAGAAGCCTCCGTGGGGCCTCTCTAGGAATCTCCTGGGAGGAAACAAGGCCGGAAAAGGTGGGGAGAAGCCTCCATGGGGCCTCTCTAGGAATCTCCTGGGAGGAAACAGGGCCTCCACCCTCCCTGTGGTTTCCCCAATCACACGCATTATTTGCTTTTACATTGATTCCTGTGGGAAAAATTGCTTCTTCTTACAAGCTTTTCTACTTAAGAACCTGGTCACGGAATGAATTAAGTTCATAAGTAGAGGTACCACTGTATTTCAAGCTACAGAAAAATGTCTGTGGAGATTCTCCATAGTCATCTAGGTCATGGTTGTCCCAAAGGTGCTTTTTCCAAAGGCAACTGGACATTGGTTTTTCCTTGAAGATATTTCACTTCTCATCCAAGAACTGAAGAAGCTTCTTAGATGAGAAGCAAAACATTTTCAAGGAAAAAAACCAAGTCCAGTTGCCTTTGGGAAAAAAAAACACTGGGATACAGATCAGTATTAATACTTTCCCACTTGGTGACTGTTCTGCCAGCCGTAATTACAGGGTAATTAGTCCAGAAAGACACACACCACACGATAGAAGGAAAACCAAAAGTCTTTATCAACAGAAAAGCAGAAAAAGCTCCCTTTTTAAATACCAAAGGGATTTTCTGGTACACATAAGGCACAGGTTAAATGCAACCCAATTTCTCACCCAGTAATTGGGAAAATTGAGTCCAATTCCAGAAAGTCCACACACAGCCTCGAACAGGGGAACAGCAAAAACCACGATCTTGATGAAACTATGAATCAGATAAACTTCCACAAGGCTAAACCAGCATAATGTTCCTTTTATATGTAGCACTAATTACAGCAGCGCCACACAACCACAGGTGGCCTCACTTATCTCCTGTAATAATCCTTCAGTTGTTCTCTCCTATGCATCACTCTACGCATGCGTGGATCTGTCATAAGTTCTTGTTCAGAATCCAGGGATGATAAGGATGATTGATCTCCTCCTGGGTTGTCTGCCAAACTCCCCCCTTCCCTGTTACTCACGCTTCCTTTGTCAGAGGACCCTTCGTCGGGAGATTCTATCGGGAGCAAAACAGACCTGTGGCATGTGGAAGTTTCCCCCACCTCCACCTCCACATTCCTTGGGGCAGGAGCTGGGCCAGAGCCAACCACAACAGTGACTTAAAAGCAACTTCTACCATTTATATATGTGGCCAATCCATTTTCCCCCTGTCACTTTATGTATTGTGATACTGCTGAGAAATTGCCATCCATCCATTTATTTATGCTGCTCTTCTCCTTAGACTCAGGGCGGATTACAACATGTTAGCAATAGCACTTTTTAACAGAGCCAGCATACTGCCCCCAACAATCTGGGTCCTCATTTTACCCACCTCGGAAGGATGGAAGGATGAGTGAACCTTGAGCCGGTGATGAGATTTGAACAGCTGACCTGCAGATCTACAGTCAGCTTCAGTGGCCTGCAGTACAGCACTCTACCCACTGCGCCACCTTGGCTCTTATGAATAGGCTCCCAGCCAACTGCCCAGTGCCCTGTTTCAATTGTCTGTCTCTATCCCACTGTTTCTCAAATAGTGGGGTGCCCACCCCTTAAGGGGGCACAGAGTGATGTGAGGGGGGGCACATGATCCCGGGGCCGTGCTTTTTTTGCCCCAGATAGTAGGGGGGGGGGGGTTTGCACCGAACAATAGCACACAGCACAGAGTAAGCAATAAGTACAGAGTAGGCACAAAGTAGGCAATATGAAGTGCAGATAGCAAACCCTTAAGAGACACCATTGAAAAATATTTAACAGGGATGAAAAGAAAGGAGGAGAGAGACGGAGATAATGAGACAAACGTAAAGTCTCCCGAAAGCTAAGACGAGGAAATATGATGAAGTGTATGTATCGCTTGGCTTCACTGTGATTATGGTGGCAGACGAGGAAAGATCGCTATGTTTACTTTGTCTAAAAATGTTGGGAGCATGAAGCCAAATAAATTAAGGCATCACTTAAACAAATTACACCCCAATCACACCGATAAGCCGCTTGAGTTTTTTCACCGAAAAACGTGCTGAATATGGCAAACATTCATCCTGGTGGAGAGTTGGGGGGGGAGATAACAGAAAATAATTGAGAAACCCTGCTCATTGAGAAGTTGAGGACAACCCCATGAAGGTGGACATCCGAGCAAGGATGATCCTTTCCCAGCAGGTGCTGGTGTCTTCCTCCAGCCCCATCTAACCTTCTGGCTCTCAACTGCCTCCAAGCTTGCAATGGCCAAACCATAATGAACGATCAATAGATGTTCAAGAGGAGAAACTGATATTCATCAAAGGTAGTTTCCTTTTCACTCCAAAAGGTCTTGCTTCCAAAGAACAGGAGAAAGAGATTGCAACTGCAACTGAAATGATATTGCTAATGGCTCAGAAAATTCCATTCTTGGGTGTAACAGTTTATCAGTGACAGAAATCACAGCGAGACTATTTATTACTGGAAATCTCCATAAGGCAAAGTTTACACAATGACTTACATGAAACTCACTGATAAATCAAAATATACAGATATATAGTAACATAATTCCCACCATTGTGCCAAGTAGGGCGTCCCATTCTTGAATGTCAGCCTGCAAAAGGGTTCAATCCAGCATTCTGCTAGCCTAGGCTAGGGGCCAACTTGCAGGACAGAAGGAATCAGAAAAGGAAGTAGGACAAGCTGTGTGTTGTAAATGTTGCCTACATTTTGTTTAGAATTGCATGAGTGGGTAGAGAAGGGAAGGAAAGGGAAGGAAAGGAGGAAGGAAGGAAGGAAGACAAGGGAGGGAGGAAGATGAGAAGAAGGATAAATGGATGGATGGATCGACAGATGGATGGAAGGAAGGAAGCAAGGTAAGAAGGGAGGGAGGAAGATGAGAGCAAGGATAAATGGATAGATGGATGGAAGGAAGGAAGGAAGGAAGATAATGGAGGGAGGAAGATGAGAGCAAGGATAAATGGATGGAGGGAAGGAAAGTAAGAAGGGAGGGAGGGAGGGTGGAAGAGGAGAGGAAGGAGAGATGGAATGAATAAATGAATGAATGAATGAATGAATGAACAGATTCAAACTTAATATTAACCGCTCCAAACTTGACTGTAAAAAATATGACTTCAGCAACCGAGTTGTTGAAGCGTGGAACTCATTACCTGACTCAGTAGTGTCAACCCCTAACCCCCAACATTTTCCCCTTAGACTATCCACAATTGACCTCTCTAGGTTCCTTAGAGGTCACTAAGGGGCGTGCATAAGTGCACCAGTGTGCCTTCCGTCCCCTGTCCAATTGTCTCTCCTTATCTCATTTATCTTTTCTTCCTTTCAAATATGTTCACCTATACTTTTATATCTTTTCTTCTATTCTTTTCTTTATTTATATTACTACATATCTATTCTCTTCAATGTGTGTTATGTATTGGACAAAATAAATGACTAAATGAATAAATGAATAAATGAATAAATGAATAAATGAATAAATGAATAAATGAATAAATGAATAACTAACCAACTAACTAACTAACTAACTAACTAACTAACTAAATAAATAACTAAATAACTAAATAACTAAATAACTAAATAACTAAATAACTAAATAAGGAAGGAAGGAAGGAAGGAAGGAAGGAAGGATTATACTGTTCTAGCCCAAAGTTTTTTTCTCTTTTCTAAGGTACCTGTTCAACTCTTATCCTTTTCCTGTAGAGCAGATTCTGGAGACTCGCCATAAAGAGGCAGAGAAAGATTTAATATCACATGTAAAATGTAAATGAATCTAAATCTCCATTTTAAATTTGCATTCGTGAATCAAAATGAAAGAACATATTATTATGAAATCTTCAATGCAATTAGAAGAATATGGGGTACAAAAATGTATACAGTCATGTAAATAGTTTACAGAAACCATATTATAGCAGAGAAAAATGTTTCTTCAAACTATACTTAGCCAAATGCATTGAAAAAAAATATGTGTTTTGTGAACTTATCAAGATAAAAAACTCGAGAGGTGAGAAAGGAGAAACTAATCATAATATGCCACACACTATAACAGAAAAGGATATTGTTTCTGGCAAGTGGATCCATTTCAAGGGACGCAACCCAGAATTATGAGGAAAGGCAGCTGTAGTAAAGTAGCTACTAGGAGCGAGAGCAGAATCCCAGTTGAGTAGAAGTCAGAATAATTCATTAATAGAAACATAGAAACATAGAAGACTGATGGCAGAAAAAGACCTCATGGTCCATCTAGTCTGCCCTTACACTATTTCCTGTATCTTGTAGCCCGTCTTTGGACCCGTTCAATTTTGTCAATATCTTTTTGTAGGTGAGGTCTCCAGAACTGAACACAGTACTCCAAATGTGGTCTGGTTAATCTGGTTTCTTTTTACATTTCCTGAATCAGCAGAGTGGTTTAGTGTATTTTTGCATGTATATGAACTCACATATGCCTGTCTATGTATGCCTTTATATCTTTTAAAGTTAAATCTCTCTATAAGGTATTGTCAGCCTTACAGGCAGCCCAGACAGGAAAAATGACCAGCTAAGTGAATTCTAGTTCCAGTGCAACTATAGCGATATGCTCTTATGAAACTCTCTCCTCAAATATTAATGCATGTACGATTTTGTAGATTGTGATCCCCTTATATAGAGCGCTGGTGAGACCACATTTGTAAGGTGAAAATAGTTTGGAAGAAGAGGCAAAAAAATCTTAAACCCCGGGTTTGTTTCCTTCCAAGTCATATACATAAACCCCTTGTTGGATCACGGAGATCCGATCTTGTCCAATTTTAATCTATATATATTATAGCATGTCTAGTTAAAGGAAAATCTTTCAATTTTTATTCTTGAAATATTCTTGATAGTCTCTTCGTGATGTGCTTTTTATTTTATTTCCAGAAAGGTAGGCAATGAGGATCTACCACTTCTGATAGCTAGGGCCAGGAGCCTTCACTTTGGAAACCCCGAAGCCCACAAGCTCTGCCCTTATGAATTAAATGGGGCAGTCAATGCTTCCCGCTCACCCCTTCTAGACCAGCCAATTGCAGGGTTAAGATAAACAGGTCTCTTTTTACACGGTTTCAGCAGGTTGAAATCTACTGGAACTCTGGGAGTTGAAGTCCACATGTCATAGAAGAGCCAACTTTGCCTACCCGTGCCCTTGACAATTCCCTGGGGATGCCATTCTGACACATCTGGACAAGGGGAGCCCCAGGTCCCATGCACATGTGTGTGTGTGTATGATTCTGACTCTTTCCTCTGCTGTATAGTTGTGGTGAATGACCTATCCACACCTTCAATGGGCTTGCATCTCTCAGCTCTTTAGCACCAGAATGAGGCAAAAAGAAATATACAGCAGAAACAGGAAAAAGTTTAAAATGGAACCACAAAAAGCTAGATAAGATTCCATGCACAACAGAAAAATGCGTTCACTTATTTTATTACCAATGGTTTTATGTCACTTCAGCCAAAGTATGCAGCTTACAAATGAAAGGAATATTATTATTATTATTATTATTATTATTATTATTATTATTATTATTATTATTATGTCAGTACAACACAGCAAATGAGATCACTATGCTGGATTTCGTATTTCATCACCAGTCGGGCGCTTCCCATGCACCTAGGACTGCGTGATGTAGTGGCGGTTTATGTTTGCTGATCCCAGTAAAGCAGCCTTTTGCAATTGACAGATGGAGATTTTGTCAATTCCAATGGTTTTCAAATGTCTGCTGAGATCCTTTGGCACTGCGCCCAGCGTGCCAAGTACCACTGGGACCACTTTCACTGGTTTATGCCAGAGTCGTTGCAGCTCGATTGTTAGATCTTCGTATTTCACTAATTTCTCTAGCTGCTTCTCCTCAATTCTGCTGTCTCCTGGGATGATGATGATGATCCATACTTTCTTTTTCTCTACGATCACAATGTCTGGTGTGTTATGCTTCAGAATTTGGTCAGTCTGAAGTCGGAAGTCCCACAGTAGTTTTGCTTGCTCATTTTCGACCACTTTTTCGGGCTTATGATCCCACCAGTTCTTTGCCACTGGTAAATGGCAGTTCTGGCACAAGTTCCAGTGGATCATCTGTGCCACAGCATCATGTCTATGCTTGTAGTCAGTCTGTGTGATGTTTTTGCAGCAGCTGAGTATGTGATTGATTGTTTCATCTGTTTCTTTACAGAGTCTGCACTTTGGATCATCTGTTGATTTTTCAATTCTGGCTTTGACAGCATTTGTTCTAATTATTATTATTATTGTTTTATTATTATTATTATTATTATTATTATTATTATTATTATTATTATTATTATTCCTCCTTTTTACTTGATACTTTCCAAAACAGCAGATGAAAGGCTCCCCAAGACCTAGGTGGATTTTAATAAGAATAACAACAGCAACAACAAAAGGCTTTGGGGATTGATGCTAAAAGGGAGGTGGAGAAAAAGTGATTTTAAAATGGATGAGTTGCCCATGATTCACCCAGAGAAATTGCTGGCCTCCATGGGAGACATTCAGCTGAGCAGAAAATCAGGGTATTGAATTAAACCACAGCATTTAGGCTGACAAAGGAATGTGATAAAGCAGAAATGAAATAATCAGTGTTAAGTCCTAGAGACAACAGGAAGAAAAACGAATGTCAATATTTCTGGTTTCTAATCTGACACAAATATGCTCAATTTGGGAAGGGAAACATAGAGAGTTGGGCTGGATGAAGTCCCTGAGCCATTGGCCACCCAGATAACAGAATGATTTTATAAGTCCACAAGCTTTAAGATTTGAAAGGCTTTCTTGAACATGAGTCCAGTTCTTCACATAATCCAGGACTTTATTAGAATTTCAAATTGTAGCAATACCCTATATTTAGACTCAAACGAAAGTGGCTCTTGGCTGGAGAAACAGCACCCAACACAAATAAAGTGTCAATCTGGACATCCATATGTCTCCAAGGCCATATATATCAATCACCTCCACACACAATGACTGCACATATATACTTGGCAAAAAATAATGACTGAATTAATGCAGATATATACTGTGCCCAAACAAACATGTACAAGTGTCATTTATCTAGAATATTAAAAGTGTAATTAAAGAACCCATCTCCGATTTACAAAATAAAGGGCAGCCAACTTGTTTCTTTTATTTATTTATTTATTTATTTATTCATTTGTCCAATACACAAATACATAGGAAGAAAAATAGACATGTGATAATATAAAAGAGGGTGAAAGTGAACTTAGAGGAGAGGATATACGAAAGGAAGAGAATATATAAGATAGGTGAAAGAAAGGAAAGACAATTGGACAGGGGACGAAAGGCACTCCAGTGCATTTATGTACGCCCCTTACTGGCCTCTTAGGAACCTGGAGAGGTCAATCGTGGAGAGTCTAAGGGAGAAGTGTTGGGGGTTAGGGTTTGACACAATTGAGTCGGGTAATGAGTTCCACGCTTCGATAACTCGATTGTTGAAATCATATTTTTTACAGTCAAGTTTGGCGTGGTTTGTATTAAGTTTGAATCTGTTGCGTGTTCTTGTGTTATTGCGGTTGAAGCTGAAGTAAAACTATGTTAAACTATGGAAGTAAAACTATGTTAAACTATGGAAGTTAACTATTAGATCGATTTAACAGCTCTGCTTCTAACCAATTAAGCAATTAAACAAGTGCAACGTCTCAGTGTATATATTAAAAAAAAGAGGTTAAACCTACCAAACTATTCTAGCTTGAGATTTTTACTCATGGCGATGGAAGACCAACATACAACAGACTGATTAGACTCTCAACAACGTATTCCTTGTCTCTTTTTGATTGCCTAGGAATTTTCAACTCACATACAAAATATACCAGCTACTCATTTCTGAAAAAAATCAGCTTAAATTTGTTACTCAGGAGGTGGAGAGAGGAAATAACACCACCAGCGCATCAATTTTTCCATATGACTTCATCAAAGATAGCAGTGCACCAAGCATTCATATTTAATTCCTATTGCACATTTTAATGAAAGAAACTGTGAAACAATCTGTGCCACAAAGTAATTATTGACAAGACGGTTCATGTGTGTTGTGATTTATGATGGACATACTAATTCCAGACGTTCATCATCTTACAAAAAATGTACTGCATCTTGTTCTTATCGTGCTAAATAAAAGGACAACATAAAACAATAGGCACCTTCTAACACCTTGTGCGCAGTTCAAAGCATGACGCCTCCCTCATGCAAACTTCTCCATCCTTCACACACACACACACACACACAAACACACACACAAACACACAGTTTCTATCTGAGTGAATTGGTCCTAACTACCTACGTAACCCTGATGAGCTAATTGAACAGGAGAAACAAACCATAATTCAATATGGGAACTTAAGTAACCTCTTCCCCCATTTCATTGATTTTCCAGCAACATCAAATTCAACACAAGCACAAATTGGCAAGTCAATTACGGAAGGTCCATGGTTAGTGTGACAGGACACTAACCAAGATATGCCCTTCAGAGGTCACCATTGACTGGACCGGCTGGCGTGGAGTGGAATCTCACCCTGTTTGAAGGGTCACAAATTGTCTGTGACTAAATCAATTTCCTGATTTCTTTCTGTTCTGCCGGGCGTGTGCCCAACCGCCTGTAATTACAGGGTAATTAGTCCATAAAGACACACACCACACGATAGAAGGAAACCCAAAAGTCTTTATCAGGCTGGGTAGCTAGGCGAATGGTGCTGATCAGCTGTTGAAAAAAGAGGGGGGAGGAAACGGCCCCCTACAAGTTTTGCCCATGCTGGTCTCCCTGCCGCTTTCCGAGGAGGAGGAAGAGGATGAGAGGGTGGATAGTCAGCTGGGCACACAGCTTCATTTCCGCCGGTGGAACTGCCTTCCACCCCGTCCTACCTGCTGCCCACCCCTGGGTGTGCCTCCCTGGGGGGTGGTAGCTATGCCAGGGGTGGATGTGTGATCCCAGGGAACATGTGTGGTCCCTCTCAAGCAATTTCCCTGGACAGGGACTATTTTCCCAGTTGCATGCTGCTTCGAGCTCAGAAGGTGGCCAGGCGGGGTGGCTGTTTGTTTGTTTGTTTGTTTGTTTGTTTGTTGGTTGGTTGGTTGGTTGGTTGGTTGGTTTGTTTGTTTGTTTGTTTGTTTGTTTATTTATTTATTTATTTATTTATTTATTTAGTTAGTTAGTCCAATACACAATGAGGGTTTTAGTGGGTATATATCTATATACACATAGTAAAATACATGATGAAGGTTATAGAGGAGATACTCATAGTAAAATATATCTAAGAAATAATAGAAAAGAAGATATAGGAATAGAACATATCAATGAAAGAATAGAAGAAGAGATATAGGAATAGAAGAAAGGTATAGCAGATATAGGAGAGTAATAGGACAGGGGACGGAAGGCACTCTAGTGCACTTGTACTCGCCCTTTATTGACGTCTTAGGAATCTGGATAGGTCAACCGTAGATAATCTAAGGGTAAAGTGTTGGGGGTTTGGGGATGACACTATGGAGTCCGGTAATGAGTCCCACGCTTCGACAACTCGGTTACTGAAGTCATATTTTTTACAGTCAAGTTTGGAGCGGTTAATATTAAGTTTAAATCTGTTGTGTGCTCTTGTGTTGTTGTGGTTGAAGCTGAAGTAGTCGCCGACAGGCAGGACGTTGCAGCATATGATCTTGTGGGCAATACTTAGATCTTGTTTAAGGCGTCTTAATTCTAAACTTTCTAGGACCAGGAAAGTTTAGAACTAACAATTGTTTCCTCTAATGGTTTGTTACCAGGAGCTTCTTTATAGCCCAGCTGGGCTCATCTATTCAGCCAGTTTCACGTTGTCAAATATTTTATTATGAGGATTCTGGGGAAAGCTTTTCCTTGTCACTTTGGCCTCATTGCTGGCTCACGCACTACATTATAACCCTAATCCTGGGATAACAAAACAAAGTTGTTTCCAAGGCCGACGGACAAAAATTGACACACTGACCCATAAACTTCCCAAACCCGAACAAGCAAGAATTATACTCGCTTCACGTGACACAATGAGAAGTTGCAAAGAATAATTCACAGTCATCCTGGGCTTAGAAATAACTGCAAGTTACACATCTGGCCCGCTGACCTGCTTACGGCAAATGGAGCCAAGTTGGATTGTGCTTACACACTGGCGTTGTGTCAACTTGGATTCCTTCTCAAAGGGTTGTGCAAAGACTACTGGTCTGTTTTACCAAGGAAAAGTTGAGGATTACATGAATCTTTGGCAAATTGCAGTTGTGAAAAGTCTGAATAAACCCCTTCTGCTAATGTAGTCTAACGTTTTATTTACAATCGGATTGGAAACTTTTTAAATACAGTGGTACCTCATCTTACGAACGCCTCTTCTAACGAACTTTTCAAGATACGAACCCAGTGTTTAAGATTTGTTTGCCTCTTCTTCTGAACTATTTTCACCTTACGAACCCAAGCAGCTGCTGCTGGGATGAAGGGGTTTCTTTTTCCCCCCTTTTTTGAAGAAAGAAAAGGGAGGGGCAGCTTGGGGGAGGAAAGATTTTGCAGAGAACAACGTGCTTGCAAAGGAACTGAAAGGGTGTCTTTTTAAGAAAGAAAAGGGAGGAGGGGGGGCAGCTTGGGGGAGGAAAAATTTTGCAGAGAACAACGTGCTTGCAAAGGAACTGAAAGGGTGTCTTTTTAAGAAAGAAACGGGAGGAGGGAGGGGCAGCTTGGGGGGGATTTTTGCAGAGAACAACGTGCTTGCAAAGGCACTGAAACGGTGTCTTTTGAAGAAAGAAAAGGGAGGGGCAGCTTGGAGGAAAGATTTTGCAGAGAACAACGTGCTTGCAAAGGAACTGAAAGGGTGTCTTTTGAAGAAAGAAAAGGGAGGGGCACCCCCCTTGCCTTTCTTCCTTCCACCCACCCTTTAGCCTAGCCTTGCTTCTTCCACCCGCCCCCTTTAGCTGCTCCTCCCTGCCCTCTGTTCGCCTCCCTTCTAAAGTTTGGGATTTTCCTGAAGGATTTGCACGCATTATTTGCTTTTACATTGATTCCTATGGGAAACATTGTTTCATCTTACGAACTTTTCACCTTACGATCCTCCTCCTGGAACCAATTAAGTTTGTATGATGAGGTACCACTGTACTTTAGTTACGAGTACCACAGAGTTGGCCTTCTCCAGGTCCCGTTTGGCGGGACCCAGGGGAAGAGCCTTCTCTGTGGTGGCCCTGGCCCTCTGGAATCAACTCCCCTCGGAGATTCGAATTGCCCCTACTCTTCCCGCCTTCCGCAAGATGTTGAAGACATATCTATGTTGCCAGGCATGGGGGGAATAACTATCTTGTCCCCCAAGCACCACCTTTTTTCAGACTGTAATACAGTGATCCCCCGAGTTTTGCGATCTCGATCTTTGCGAAACGCTATATCGCGATTTTTCCCGATGACGTCACTCCCTTCCTTTCTCATCTTTCTTTCTCTCTCTCTTTCTCTATCTTGCTTCTTCCTCTCTCACACTCTCTTCCTCCCTCTCTCATCTCTTTCTTTCCTTCTCTCTCTTTCTCTATCTCTCCCCCTCTTGCTCTCGAGCGGCAAGCGAGCAGCCGGGCGGGCGGGCGAACGGGCAAGCGGCAAGCGATCTTGGGGTTTCCCCTTTGCCTGGGCGGCGGGAAGACCCAGGGAAGGTTCCTTCGGCCGCCCAACAGCTGATCTGCTCCGCAGCGCGGCAGCAGCGAGGAGCCGAAGATGGGGTTTCCCCATTGCCTGGGCAACGGGGAAACCCCATCTTCGGCTCCTCGCTGCTGCCGCGCTGCGGAGCAGATCAGCTGTTGGGCGGCCGAAGGAACCTTCCCTGGGTCTTCCCCGCCGCCCACACGCAAACTCCACCATCTGCGCATGTGCGGCCATGGAAAAAGGGGCGCGCATGCGCAGATGGTGTTTTTACTTCCGCACCACTACATCCCGAAAAATAGATTATTGCGAGGGGTCTTGGAACGGAACCCTCGCGATAATCGGGGGATCACTGTATATGAGAATGGTGTGATTGTGTAGTAATGATCGTTTTTAAATATCTATGAGTTTTAAATTGCTTTTAACTTATATTGGATTTGTACTTTATATATTGTATTGCTGCTGTTGTGAGCCACCCCGAGTCTTCGGAGAGGGGCGGCATACAAATCTAATAAAACAAAAACGATAAAACCAAAAACCAAACAATCTTCAGGGCTTTTTAAAAAAAGACTAATATGCAAGCCATACTTGTAAATTAAAGAAAAGGATTATTTTTTAAAAAATAAACAGGATAAAGAAGTAAAAACTCTGTCTTGCCACACATCAGAAACCTTTCAAAATCTTCTACCACCTTGGGAACCTCATCTTTTGATTGAAACAAACCCCAACTCTCCCAGAAAGAAAAAATCTGCTTCTGTCCACTTTGGAGATGGAAAGTCTAAAGAGCCCCAAGACCTATCAAGCAATGAAACAAAGACAAAAGATTATGTTCATAGGTACCTCCCCAAAATAAGGATGAGTCAGATTTCTATACAGCCTGGGAAAGATAGTACAGATGGCTCAAAGAGAGGAAATATTTAAGTAACATAAAATAAAATTAGCATTAAATTCATCACTCACAAATGCAAATAGATATTGAATTAAATTAAATAATTTATTAATTATACACATTACTAAAATGACAAAGCTGATTTAGAGAGATAGAACATAACCACTACAGTATAGTAACACTAAGTTGCATAGTAACGAAAGTTAATGGATAGATGACAGATGTTCATATTGAATGTGCTGTTTGGTTTTTTAAATAATGATAGGGTTTTATATGCTTTTTAATATTACATTTGTTCCACTACTATATTGTTTTTATTACGGTTGTGAGCCGCCCCGAGTCTTCGGAGAGGGGCGGCATACAAATCTAATAAATAATAATAATAATAATAATAATAATAATAATAATAAGCCAGTGAAAGTGGCATAAGCCAGTGAAAGTGGTCCCAGTGGTACCTGGCACGCTGGGCGCAGTACCAAAGGATCTCAGCGGACATTTGAAAACCATCGGAACTGACAAAATCTCCATCTGTCAATTGCAAAAGGCCGCCTTACTGGGATAGGCAAACATAATTCACCGCTACATCACGCAGTCCTAGGTGCTTGGAAGTGCCCGACTGGTGATGAAATACGAAATCCAGCATAGTGATCTCGTTAGCTGTGTTGTACTGACATAATAATAATAATAATAATAATAATAATAATAATAATAATAAGCAGTAACGCATAATCATAAGGGATTACTTGGGAAAATATATACAAGGATAAAATGTGCATTGAGATAAAGAAAAGTATAGGTAGTTTAGTTTTGCTTTATAGCTGTTTTAATAATATTAATTTGTTTATTATTTTTACTTTTTAAAATACTTTGAAGAATGTAATCAATAAAATCTAGACTTTAGGGGCGGGGGGCGGGCGGCATATAGCCTGTATGATAAATCACTGAAGTATATATGGACATGATTGAAACATTTAAATATGTTAAAGGGTTAAATAAGGTTCAGGAGGGAAGTGTTTTTAATAGGAAAGTGGACACAAGAACAAGGGGACACAATCTGAAGTTAGTTGGGGCAAAGATCAAAAGCAACGTGAGAAAATATTATTTCACTGAAAGAGTAGTAGATCCTTGGAACAAACTTCCAGCAGATGTGGTTGGTAAATCCACAGTAACTGAATTTAAACATGCCTGGGATAAACATATATCCATTGTAAGATAAAATGCAGGAAATAGTATAAGGGCAGACTAGATGGACCATGAGGTCTTTTTCTGCCGTCAGTCTTCTATGTTTCTATGTTTCTATATGAAATCAATTTGTTAATGGAAAAAACATGTACTAATTTATATACTTGAGACAAACTATAGTCTGGTGTATAATTAATATAATATAAGTACAGTTACTTTAATGCTAATATAATGCTAATATCTGTATATACTACTATTAATTTAATTTTCTTTGATTTTCTTCTGTACTTACTATTGTGTTTTTCTTTTTTAAAAGTGGAACATTAATAAAAAATATTATAAAAGACAAAATAAAGAGATCTGGTTCCCTGAAGCCTTGAATGAAGAGATCATGACAAGTCAAAGCCACTAGCCTAAAATAATATTTTCTCAAAGATCAAAAGCAACATGAGAAAATATTATTTTACTGAAAGAGTAGTAGATCCTTGGAACAAACTTCCAGCAGACATGGTAGGTAAATCCACAGTCATTGAATTTAAACATGCCTGGGATAAACATATATCCATCCTAAGATAAAATACAAAAAATAGTATAAGGGCAGACTAGATGGACCACGAGGTCTTTTTCTGCCGTCAGTCTTCTATGTTTCTATCTTTCTAGCCCCGGGTCAGAACTTTCATGGGGCTTCAACCTAGAGCTTATAAACTTGCAGAGTTCCCTGCATTTTGGAGTTTCGCATCCCAGAACAGTGCATAAAACTACATTTTTCTGAAAGGAAGACATGTCTGCTGGAAAAACTTCAACTGATACAATGGAATTTTTTTTCCTTACATGGCCCTGCCAGGCAGCATGGTTTCTTTAAACCCTTTGGATTATGTATTGACTCTGCCACTCAAATTATTGGGTGAAATATATAAAGATGAGGCTTTTGCAAAGAAGTGCCTGGAGATTTAATTTAATTATTTTGGTTTCTGGGTAAGCTTGCTAGTTTTTGAGATACATAAGTACATATGTATGCAGTTTATCAGAAGCTTACAAAACAGAAGATAGTCTTTGCAAAGGCTCTGTCTCTGACACTCTGTCTCTAAAACATGGAAAGCATTAACAGAGCAGCTGGGAATGTAATCTTCTAACTAACACGAAGGTGGGCAATGTTTAACCATCCAGTGTTTTGATCGGAGCGATAACTGAAATCTCACCAGCTTAGATGGTGGCGGCAGGATTGGCGAGGCACAGATGTCAGCCTCTTGCCTTTAGCAGGAAGCAGCAGGTGAAGCTAAGCAGAGTTCACATCAGATACCTGCACTCCCTCCCCTAAGACTGTGTGCTCTCACCATTACTCTCTATTTATTTATTTATTATTTATTTTATTTATTGGATTTATATGCCGCCCCTCTCCACAGACTCGGGGCGGCTAACAACAGTAATAAAACAGCATATAATAATAATAATCCAATACTAAAAAGAGATAAAAACCCATTATTATAAAAACCAAACATACATACACATATACCATGCATAAAATTGGAGAGGCCTAGGGGGAAAGAGTATCTCAATTCCCCCATGCCTGACGGCAGAGGTGGGTTTTAAGCAGCTTATGAAAGGCAAGGAGGGTGGGGGCAATTCTAATCTCTGGGGGGAGTTGGTTCCAGAGGGCCGGGCCTACCACAGAGAAGGCTCTTCCCCTGGGTCCCGCCAAGCGACATTGTTTAGTTGACGGGACCCGGAGAAGACCCACTCTGTGGGACCTAACTGGTCGCTGGGATTCGTGCAGCAGAAGGCAGTCCCTGAGATAATCTGGTCCGGTGCCATGAAGGGCTTTATAGTTCATAACCAACACTTTGAATTGTGACCGGAAACTTATCAGCAACCAATGCAGACTGCGGAGTGTTGGTATGACTGCATCTCAAACCATCCATCTGTTAAACTACTCAAGTTCGCAGATGATACAACAGTGATCGGACTCATTCGAGACAATGATGAATCCGCATACAGACAGGAGGTTGAACAAATAGCCTCGTGGTGTGATTGGAACAATCTGGAACTCAACGCACACAAAATTGTAGAAATGGTGGTCGGCTTTAGGAGAAACCCTCCCATTTTACCACCTCTTACAATACACACAGTATCAACAGTAGATACCTTCAAATTTCTAGATTCTATCATATCTCAAGACCTAAAATGGTCACCTAACATCAAAAACGTCATCAAAAAAGCACAACAAAGAATGTTCTTTCTGCGTCAACACAGGAACCTCAAACTGCCCAAGGAGCTGCTGATCTACATAGGAAGTATTGAGTTTGTCACCTGCACCTCTATAACTGTCTGGTTTGGTTCTGCAACCCAACAGGACCGACACAGACTTCAGAGGATCATTAGAAGAGCGGAAAAAACAATTACTGCCAATCTGCCTTCCATTGAGGACCTGTATACTGCACAAGTCAAAAAGTGGCTGTAAAAATATTTGCAGACATCTCTGGACACACTCCTAGCTTCAAAATGACACAACAGAGCACTGCACACCAAGACAACTAGACACAAGAACAGTTTCCCCCCGAACACTATCACTCTGCTAGACAAATAATTCTCTCAACGTTGTCAAACTATTCATTACTATTCTCATCCTTCTCATCACCCATCTCCTCCCACTTATGACTGCATGACTGTAACTTTGTTGCTTGTATCCTTACCATTTATATCGATTTATATCGATTGTTTCCTAGTATGACTTATTGACTTGTACCCTATGACTATCATTAAGTGCAGTCAGGCGGTGGAGAAAGCAAGTAGGATGCTTGGCTGCATAGCTAGAGGTATAACCGCCCCGAATCTGCGGAGAGGGGCGGCATACAAATCTAAATAAATAAATAAATAAATAAATAAATAAATAACAAGCAGGAAGAGGGAGATTATGATCCCGCTATATAGAGTGCTGGTGAGACCACATTTGGAATCCTGTGTTCAGTTCTGGAGACCTCACCTACAAAAAGATATTGACAAAATTGAACGGGTCCAAAGACGGGCTACAAGAATGGTGGAAGGTCTTAAGCATAAAATGTATCAGGAAAGACTTCATGAACTCCATCTGTATAGTCTGGAGGACAGAAGGAAAAGGGGGGACATGATCGAAACATTTAAATATGTGAAAGGGTTAAATAAGGTGCAGGAGGGAAGTGTTTTTAATAGGAAAGTGAACACAAGAACAAGGGGACACAATCTGAAATTAGTTGGGGGAAAGATCAAAAGCAATGTGAGAAAATATTATTTGACTGAAAGAGTAGTAGATGCTTGGAACAAACTTCCAGCAGACGTGGTTGGCAAATCCACAGTAACTGAATTTAAACATGCCTGGGATAAACATAGATCCATCCTAAGATAAAATACAGAAAATAGTATAAGGGCAGACTAGATGGACCGTGAGGTCTTTTTCTGCCGTCAGTCTTCTATGTTTCTATGTTGTACCTTAATGATTCTCGATGAATGTATCTTGTCTTTTATGTACACTGGGAGTACATGCGGCAAAGACAAATTCCCTGTGTGTCCAATCACATTCTGTTCTGTTCTACTCTACTCTATTCTCTAGTCTAGTCTAATCTAGTCTAATCTAATTATGTCTTCCAAACCCAGAATCTTTCAGGGGTTCAGCCACTGGACAATGACATGACTAGGGAGCAGGCAACCATATTAAGGTCCAGGCTTTACAAAGACAGAAGCAAAGCACCTTGTCCATCAGAAAGCCCCACTGAAATGAGTAAGGGGCCCCAATGAAAGTCACACGTGAAGAAAAAAAGTCTCTTTTACACAAGACCCATACAGAGGGCAGCAGAGGTCCTTACAATGGCCCTCCGTCTAAATTCTGGCAGCCTGTATTGACTCTACGCAAATATCGCTCACACATTATCCTGGTCCTCCTCCAGTGAACTTTCAATACGTTTTATCCTCTGCAGCCCAACAGACCCTCGCATGGTCCTTCATTTTACGGTCGACATAGAAGTTCTCACCCGATTCCCCTGAGTCTCTGCCACCAACCACATCTCTTCAGTCAAGAAAATTGGTCCCCTCAATAACCGCAGAAGCCACCTCCCACAAGAACTGAAGGAGCACTCACCCAAGTCGGCCTTTTCCTTCAGAATATCCTTGAAATTGAGGCCACTGTTGTGCGTGGATTGCCGGAACCTGCTTAGGGCTTCCCTCTGCCCATCTTTTCTCAGTTCCGGAGGTGTGAAGGCTACATCCTGGACGCCACGTTTCCATTTGGAGATATCTGTCCGGGCCCATTGGGCCAAGTCTTCAAGCTTCACAGTTACTTTTTCTGAAGCAGCAATGACTTCATCCTGGAAGAGCCAAAGAGGAAAAAGGTCACCTTGGCTTGTATCATTCATTCATTCATTCATTCATTCATTCATTCATTCATTCATTCATTCATTCATTCATTCTTTTTAAAAATATATATATATAATTTTTTATTGATTGTTTAAGAATTTTACAAAAAACGAAACAGAAAGCATAAAGTGTACCATCACCATACAGAAAAAAAAATCCCTTCACCAGGGAAGAATCAATTTTGTATCCTTCATTTGCTTTGTCTCTGGGTTACATTGTTCATTCTTTATAGAGTGATTGAATTTTATTTCTTACATTTGCATCGCTTACTGATGTTGTTAATATATAATTTTTAACCTTCTCCCACCGCCTCATTATTGCTGCTAATTTCCCTTCATTATAATTATGTAGTCTGATTTCCATAATTTCATAGTGAATGTGATCCGCCATGTATTTGCACCAATTTTTATTCATTCATTCATTCATTCATTCATTCATTCATCAGATTTGTATGCCGCCCCTCTCCGTAGACTCGGGCCGGCTAACAACAATAATAAGACAATATAGACAAATCTAATATTTAAGTTAATTTAAAACCCCCAATTTAAGAAACCAATCATACATACAGACATACCATGCATAAATTTTATAAGCCTAGGGGGAAGGGAAAGTCTCAGTTCCCCCATGTCTGACGACAGAGGTGGGTTTTAAGGAGCTTACGAAAGGCAAGGAGGGTGGGGGCGACTCTGATATCTGGGGGGAGTTGGTTCCAAAGGGTCGGGGCCGCCACAGAGAAGGCTCTTCCTCATCACCAAATTACAACAGGCTTCCACCAAGTTAGACCAGAGGTCTTCTAACGCAATGTTCCCTCTAATTTTTTTGGGGGGGGGGCGGAAAAGTATAGTGTCTGAGCGGCAGTCCCTTCGGGACTGGGCGGCACAGAAACGATAAATAAATAAATAAATAAACAAACAAACAAACAAACAAACAAACAAATAAAAAACCCACCCTGTTTTGCCTCAGAGAATTTCAAAATAAAATACTGTACTGTGTGTCTATAACAGTGAGCTTATAATAGGGCAACTCTATCAATATCAAAATGCCACTTAAATAGTTGAGCTAGTTTCAAACTAGATTTTGATTTTCTTTCTCTCTTCCTTACTCCCATTCTTGTTCTTTCTCTTTTCCTTCCTCTCTTTTTTCTATCGGTTTCTCCCTCTTCCTCTCTTCCTCTCTCTCTCCTTCCCTCTCACTCTTTCCCTCTCGGCTTCTGGGCAGGTTTGGAAAACTCTGAGTTGATGATGATTTTTAAGTGAGCGATTGCTCACTGCTCAGCTTAGAGGGAACTATGACTTTAAGACTTGTGGAACTTGGCTGGAGAATTCTGAGAGCTGAAGTCCACAAGTCTTAAAGTTGCCATGTTTGGGGACCACTGGGTTAGACTTACACCTCATCCCCAAAGAGGGCAATGCCCCAAGTCTTCAGGATTTGAGCTCAGCGTGTAGGAATCTTTGCCTTTACAGCTTGCAAAGAAATAAATAACCCATGTAGATGTCACATGAACCTGTGCCCTTTTGTGGGGAGTGCAAAGCGATGCCCCTCATTAGGCTAGTCCCGTGGTGGCGAACCTGTGGTATGCATGCCACACGTGGCAGGCGGGGGCCTCTCAGCCATCACCCAGCTGAGCTTAACCGTTCATGCCTGTGCCAGCTGATTTTCTGGTCTCTGTACACTGTTGTTTAATCAAAACGCAATTAAAACACTATACAAACCATTGAAAACACAGGAGCAGATAGAGGTAAATCCTAGAGAGGCAGGAAATGCATGACTGAACAATGGAGATGAATGCTACAGAGGAATAAAGCTGCATAGAAGGCCAACACAACACCTGTAAAATGACGTCCATTTGCGAGGGGTAGCATGGAGGGGTGCTGCTCCACCTGCGCCCCTTTTTTGGTCCCAGGAGGCTTCAGGGAGGCCTGCTAGGCCAAAAACGGGGCATGGGGCGGGGCATGCATTGTATTATGGGCGTGGGGACACACGCACTTTTGAATAAAAATGTTTCACCATCACTGGGCTAGTCTATCGCATTGCACGTGTTATGGTGGTTGATGTTATTTAAATCAACTTTGTATAAACGTTTCCAAGAATACCAGTTGAAATAGAATTTCCTTCTAAATAATTAGAGATGTGCGTGTATTTCCTCCCTGCTCTGCCTTTGCCAGAGATTGAGCAAGGGCCCCCTTTTTTTTGAAAATGCAATTAATCTGCAGAGGCAAAAATGCATAGCATGATGAGTAATGGTTCTGACTTGTTCTTATTTGCACAAATGATCTAATTATAAATGGGGTTCCTGGAACTCTGAGTCACTAGAAAATTCCTGTTTATGGTACAGTTTCCTTGCTCAATAAATATTGAAGTCAACTTTTGTTCTCAAAGTTAGATGAAACATTCGACATTAATCACCCAAGAAACGTTGCAAAAATTCTGCAAGTTTTTTTTTTTTTGCAGAAAATCTCATCACCGGCTCAAGGTTGACTCGGCCTTCCATCCTTCCTAGGTGGGTAAAATGAGGACCCAGATTGTGAAGGCAATAACGGATGGAAGCTGACCAAGGAGATATTCAACCTGGAAATAAGGAGGAACTTTCTGACAGTGAGGGCAATCGACCAGTGGAACAGCTTGCCTGCGGAGGTTGTGAGAGCTCCGACACTTGAGACTCTCAAGAGAAGATTGGATGGCCATTGAAATGGTGTAGGGACTCCTGCTTGAGCAGGGGGTTGGACTAGATGACCTACAAGGTCCTATCCAACTCTAATAATCTTTATCTGTTATCTGTATCTGGAGTGGAATCTCTTAGGGGTAGTGATTTATGACAGTCTCAGAATGGGTGAACAGTGCAGTCAGGCGGTAGGGAAAGCAAGTAGGATGCTTGGCTGCATAGCTAGAGGTATAACAAGCAGGAAGAGGGAGATTATTATCCCGCTATATAGAGCGCTGGTGAGACCACATTTGGAATACTGTGTTCAGTTCTGGAAACCTCACCTACAAAAAGATATTGACAAAATTGAACGGGTCCAAAGATGGGCTACAAGAATGGTGGAAGGTCTTAAGCATAAAACGTATCAGGAAAGACTTCATGAACTCAATCTGTATAGTCTGGAGGACAGAAGGGAAAGGGGGACATGATAGAAACATTTAAATATGTTAAAGGGTTAAATAAGGTCCAGGAGGGAAGTGTTTTTAATAGGAAAGTGAACACAAGAACAAGGGGACACAATCTGAAGTTAGTTGTGGGAAAGATTAAAAGCAACGTGAGAAAATATTATTTGACTGAAAGAGTAGTAGATCCTTGGAACAAACTTCCAGCATACGTGGTAGATAAATCCACAGTAAATGAATTTAAACAGGCCTGGGATAAACATACAGTGATCCCCCGCTCGTTGCGAGGGTTCCGTTCCAGGAGCCCCCGCAACGAGCGGGTTTTCGCGAAGTAGCGATGCGGAAGTAAAAACACCGTCTGCGCATGTGCAGATGGTGTTTTTACTCCCACAGCGCTAGCGAGGAGCCGAAGATTGGGGGCGGCGCGGCTGTTTGCCGCCGGCATGGAGGGCTTCCTAGCAGCCCCCCAAACCCGGGTTGGGGGTCCGGGGGGCGCTGTCTCTCGGCGCTTTCGAGCCGATTCCGGGAGCGAACTCGCTCACGGACTCGGCTCGAAAGCGCCGAGAGAGAGCGTTGACAGGCCCGTTCCTGGCGCTGTCTCTCGCCGCCTTCGAGCCGATTCCGGGAGCGAACTCGCTCACGGACTCGGCTCGAAAGCGCCGAGAGAGAGCGTTGACAGGCCCGTTCCTGGCGCTGTCTCTCGCCGCCTTCGAGCCGATTCCGGGAGCGAACTCGCTCACGGACTCGACTCGAAAGCGCCGAGAGAGAGCGTTGACAGGCCCGTTCCTGGCGCTCTCTCTCGCCGCCTTCGAGCCGAGTCCGGGAGCGAACTCGCTCACGGACTCGGCTCGAAAGCGGCGAGAGAGAGCGTTGACAGGCCCGTTCCTGGCGCTCTCTCTCGCCGCCTTCGAGCCGAGTCCGGGAGCGAACTCGCTCACGGACTCGGCTCGAAAGCGGCGAGAGAGAGCGTTGACAGGCCCGTTCCTGGCGCTGTCTCTCGCCGCCTTCGAGCCGAGTCCGGGAGCGAACTCGCTCACGGACTCGGCTCGAAAGCGGCGAGAGAGAGCGTTGACAGGCCCGTTCCTGGCGCTGTCTCTCGCCGCCTTCGAGCCGATTCCGGGAGCGAACTCGCTCACGGACTCGACTCGAAAGCGCCGAGAGAGAGCGTTGACAGGCCCGTTCCTGGCGCTCTCTCTCGCCGCCTTCGAGCCGAGTCCGGGAGCGAACTCGCTCACGGACTCGGCTCGAAAGCGGCGAGAGAGAGCGTTGACAGGCCCGTTCCTGGCGCTGTCTCTCGCCGCCTTCGAGCCGAGTCCGGGAGCGAACTCGCTCACGGACTCGGCTCGAAAGCGGCGAGAGAGAGCGTTGACAGGCCCGTTCCTGGCGCTCTCTCTCGCCGCCTTCGAGCCGAGTCCGGGAGCGAACTCGCTCACGGACTCGGCTCGAAAGCGGCGAGAGAGAGCGTTGACAGGCCCGTTCCTGGCGCTGTCTCTCGCCGCCTTCGAGCCGAGTCCGGGAGCGAACTCGCTCACGGACTCGGCTCGAAAGCGGCGAGAGAGAGCGTTGACAGGCCCGTTCCTGGCGCTGTCTCTCGCCGCCTTCGAGCCGAGTCCGGGAGCGAACTCGCTCACGGACTCGGCTCAAAAGCGGCGAGAGAGAGCGTGGACAGGCCCGTTCCTGGCGCTGTCTCTCGCCGCCTTCGAGCCGAGTCTGGGAGCGAACTCGCTCACGGACTCGGCTCGAAAGCGCCGAGAGAGAGCGTGGACATCGCCCGTATCTAGAAGAAGTTGCCACCCGAGCGCTCTTGCCCGGCGGGAGGCGAAGCATATGGGTGGGGGGGCTGTCAGGACACCCTCCCACCCCAGCACTTTGCATCCCGCCGGCAAAGAGCAATAAGGCAGCAGCTTCTGCCGGACACGGGCAATGGGCGGGACAGAGAAGCGGGAAGAATCAGGAGGTTCCTTTGGCGGCTGGAGGCTGCCTGGCACCCGCTGCAGCCAAAACAACAAAGCCAGGCAGCCCCCAGCTGCCAAAGGAGCCTCCTGATTCTCCCCGCTTCTCTGTCCCGCCCATTGCCCATGTCCGGCAGAAGCTGCCTCCCGTGCCGATGTTCCCCGCCAAGCCCAGTTCGGCTTCCCTGGCTGCTTGGCCGGAGGGGGGGGGGGTCGGCCAAAAGGGGCTGGAGACGCAGCGATTTGCCTCCCGCCCCTCGCCCCTGTGCCACCGGCACGTCATCTTCCCTCCCAGACAAAAAGGCCGGCCTTTGGGGATGAAGGGGTGTGTTCAGCTCTGCGTCTCCAGCTCCTTTCGGCCGAGCCCCCCCCCCCCCCCCGACCAAGCAGCCAGGGAATCCGAGCCAGGCTTGGCAGGGAACATCGGCACGGGAGGCAGGAGACGGATCGGGCGACCGGAGCAGCAGCCAGGGAAGCCGAGCCGCGTATGGCGGTGACGGCGGCCGTCTCCTGCCTCCCGCGCCGATGTTCCCAGCCACGCCCGGCTCGGCTTTCCTGGCTGCTTGGCCGGGAGCTGGATGCTGGTGGTGGCGGAGGAAGGCGAATGCGGCTTGGAAGCTGGGAGGGGGGCAGAATATGGGAGGAGAGAGGCTTGCAATAGAGGGTGGAGGAAGCGGCCATGGGAGGGCGAGCTGCCTCAGGGAGGAGGATCGGGCGGGACCAGGTGGGGGCTGGAATTTCTCCGCCAGGGCGAAGGGCGGGCGAGCGGGTGCTGGGGAGGGCTTCTCGCCCTCCCGACAGCAAGAGGGGGGAGCGAACGGCGTGGGCAGGCGAAGGGCGGGCGAGCGGCAGCGAGGAGTTTGCGTGGGCGGTGGGGAAACTCCTCGCTGACGCCAGCAAGAGGGGGAAGACCCAGGGAAGCCGCTGCCATCTACGCATGCGTGCCCGGCACGCATGCGTAGATGGTATTTTTGACTTCCGGGTTGAAAAATAGCGAAGTACCCTGTTCGCAATGGTTGGGGACGCAATAAACGGGGGATCACTGTATATCCATCCTAAGATAAAATACAGGAAATAGTATAAGGGCAGACTAGATGGACCATGAGGTCTTTTTCTGCCGTCAGACTTCTATGTTTCTATGTTTCTTGTTCCATCAATAGAAAGTGAGCATGAAATTTCCTTTCTGTCTTCCAAATTGATTTAGCCCAAAAGACGCACGGCTCCATTGTAGAACTGGAGATTCTTCCGGGTGCCAAAACCGCTGTCTTGACTCTTTCGTGCAACTGCTAGTAGTGTGGATTTTAATTCCATTTACAAATGGAGTGTTTAGCTTATATGACACCTGGAGGAACTCGCTGTGATGCTATTATTAAACAATAACTATAAAATGCCACAGGTTACAGCAGCGTGCCTCTAACCCAGCGGTAATCACCATAATCTAACCTTGTTATAATTATCATCATTTCCATCAACGCACAGGACCAGAAGAAAAGGTCTCTGCAGCAAAATGACATGTGGCAATATTAATAATATTAATACACACAATTCAACGAAAGCACCTTTGGTGGCAGAATTTAAACGTAGGCTTAGCATTTTCTGGTATTTGGGTTTCTGGCCTCTACTGGGCTGGGAAACCCTTACCCAACTGGCTGAATCCAGCCCCAACTGCATTAAGCTTGCAGCAGCTAATGGTGTAGTTTGGTGCACAAAAAGGGTTGGTTTTCCCTCCCATTTTATAGAATAGAATAGAATTTTATTGGCCAAGTGTGATTGGACATAGAACATAGAAACATAGAAGACTGACGGCAGAAAAAGACCTCATGGTCCATCTAATCTGCCCTTATACAATTTTCTGTATTTTATCTTAGGATGGATCTATGTTTATCCCAGGCATGTTTGAATTCAATTACTATGGATTTATCAACCACGTCTGCTGGAAGTTTGTTCCAAGGATCTACTACTCTTTCAGTAAAATAATATTTTCTCACGTTGCTTTTGATCTTTCCCCCAACTAACTTCAGATTGTGTCCCCTTGTTCTTGTGTTCACTTTCCTATTAAAAACACTTCCCTCCTGGACTTTATTTAACCCTTTAACATATTTAAATGTTTCGATCATGTCCCCCCTTTTCCTTCTGTCCTCCAGATTATACAGATTGAGTTCATTAAGTCTTTCCTGATACGTTTTATGCTTAAGACCTTCCACCATTCTTGTAGCCCGTCTTTGGACCCGTTCAATTTTGTCAATATCTTTTTGTAGGAGAGGTCTCCAGAACTGAACACAGTATTCCAAATGTGGTCTCACCAGCACTTTATATAGCGGGATCATAATCTCCCTCTTCCTGCTTGTTATACCTCTAGTTATGCAGCCAAGCATCCTACTTGCTTTCCCTACCGCCTGACTGCACTGTTCACCCATTTTGAGACTGTCAGAAATCACTACCCCTAAATCCTTCTCTTCTGAAGTTTTTGCTTAAACAGAACTGCCAATACAATACTCAGATTGAGTACACACAAAGAAATACAACACTCAGATTGAGTACACACAAGGAATTTGTCTTGGTGCATATACTCTCAGCGTACATAAAATAAAAAGATACATTTGTCAAGAATCACGTGGTAGAACACTTAATGATTGTCATAGGGGTCAAATAAGCAATGAAGAAACAATCAATATTAATAAAATATTGAGCAACAAGCAACAAGTTGCAGCCATACAGTCCTAAGAAGGAGGAAAAGGATGATAGGAATAATGAGAAAAACCAGTAGAAATAGAAGTGCAGATTTAGTAAATAACAAATAACCCAAGCCCTTGACGTGAGTGACGTCAAGTTGGCCACCTGGCTAATCACATTATTATGATGATTATTATTATTTATTAGATTTGTATGCCGCCCCTCTCCGCAGACTCGGGGTGGCACACAACAACAATAAAACAATGTACAACAAATCTAATAATTTAAAAACACTAAAAAAACCCTTTGAACCACCCTGGTCACATGATCGTCAAGCCACTCCCACCTGGTCACATGGCCGGCAAACCACACCCACAAAATAAGCCACGCCCACACGTGGTAGTAAACATTTTTCACTGAATCAGACCATGAAAGGATGTGCCCGTTCCTAGCAATAGCCATCCGTCAACTGGAAGGGGCCCTTGAGATCATCCAGTCTGACCTCCCTCCCTGCAAAGGAATCCAAATGGAAGCCAACCAGGCAGATGGTGGCCTGGTTCTGCTTGACACCTGCCTCCCCTCTTCTTTATGGCAACCCCTTAGATATTGCAAGATATTGCATGCCCTCATCACCTCGAGGTTCGACTACTGTAACGCTCTCTACATGGGGCTACCTTTGAAAAGTGTTAGGAAACTTCAGATCGTGCAGAATGCAGCTGCGAGAGCAATCATGGGCTTTCCCAAATATGCCCATGTTACACCAACACTCCGCAGTCTGCATTGGTTGCCGATCAGTTTCCGGTCACAATTCAAAGTGTTGGTTATGACCTATAAAGCCCTTCATGGCATCGGACCAGAATATCTCCAGGACCGCCTTCTGCTGCACGAATCCCAGGGACCAGTTAGGTCCCACAGAGTGGGCCTTCTCCAGGTCCCGTCAACTAAACAATGTCGCTTGGCGGGACCCAGGGGAAGAGCCTTCTCTGTGGCGGTCCCGGCCCTCTGGAACCAACTCCCCCCAGAGATTAGAATTGCCCCCACCCTCCTTGCCTTTCGTAAACTTCTTAAAACCCACCTCTGCCACCAGGCATGGGGGAACTGAGATACTCTTTCCCCCTAGGCCTTTAGAACTTTATGCATGGTATGTCTGTATGTATGTTTGGTTTTATAATAAGGGTTTTTAACTGTTTTAGTATTGGATTATTATTATATGCTGTTTTATTGCTGTTTTTAGCCGCCCCGAGTCTGCAAAGAGGGGCGGCATACAAATCCAATAAATAGATAGATAGATAGATAGATAGAGAGAGAGAGAGATAGAGAGAGAGAGAGAGAGATAGAGAGATAGAGAGATAGAGAGATAGATAGACAGACAGACAGACAGACAGACAGACAGACAGACAGACAGACAGACAGACAGACAGACAGACAGATAGATAAATAATCCTCTTGGTTGCTCATCTCTGCACTATTTCTTTGGTCCAATATCTCTTTAATGAATGTTCTCATCACTAAAGCTTTGGAAGAGATGCAGCTTGTAGGAAGCACTGCCCACATCGATTGTGATGGGCAGGCAATTATTGGTCCTAACAATTATATCAATTTGATCGAGTTCTCTCTCCCCACACACATTTCCTAACTCAAATGTTCTTGGCTGCGCTATCAGATTTTATTCCCAAATTTCTCAGCAGAAGTGGGTACTTTTGACTCACTTTCCCCATTTTTAACCACTTCACTTTCTTGTGAACAAATGACGTTCCTTCAGTTCCAATTATGATTCTCCATTCCTAATTTCTATCTACTCAAAGCCACTGTGAAGTGCCTTTTAACTTCTAAGATAGTGAACTTATTTTGATTAATACATGAGAGTTGGCACATCAGCTTGAAAAAAATACAGTGGTACCTCTACTTACGAACTTAATTCGTTCCGTGACCACGTTCATAAGTAGAAAAGTTTGTAAGAAGAAGCAATTTTTCCCATAGGAATCAATGTAAAAGCAAATAATGCATGGGATTGGGGAAACCACAGGGAGGGTGGAGGCCCTGTTTCCTCCCAGAAGATTCCTAGAAAGGCTCCATGGAGGCTTCTCCCCGCCTTTTCTGGCCCTGTTTCCTCCCAGGAGATTCCTAGAGAAGCCCCACAGAGGCTTCTCCCTGCCTTTTCTGGCCCTGTTTCCTCCCTGGAGATTCCTAGAGAGGCCCCATGGAGGCTTCTCCCCGCCTTTTCCAGTCCTGTTTCCTCCCAGGAGATTCCTAGAGAGGCCCCATGGAGGCTTCTCCCTGCCTTTTCCAGCCCTGTTTCCTCCCAGGAGATTCCTAGAGAGGCCCCATGGAGGCTCCTCCCTGCCTTTTCCAGTCCTGTTTCCTCCCAGGAGATTCTTAGAGAGGCCCCACAGAGGCTTCTCCCCGTCTTTTCTGGCCCTGTTTCCTCCCAGGAGATTCCTAGAGAGGCCCCACGGAGGTTTCTCCCTGCCTTTTCCGTTACAGTTTTAGAGGCTTGGGTTTGTAAGTGGAAAATGCTTCTTGAAAAGAGGGGGAAAAAAATCTTGAACACCCGGTTCTTATCTAGAAAAGTTCTTAAGTAGAGGCATTGTTAAGTAGAGGTACCACTGTATGTTAGAAAGCAATGCCGAGATGGTAAAGATTGGGATGCGTGGGTAACCCTGCCTCTGATGGACTGATGCCCTCTTAAACAGGAGACCTTTTGGTGGGCAAACTCTGCACACAATTTTGGCAGGAAAAGTGGGAAGCTGCAGGAGAGACAGAGAACAAACAGGGATGTTGATAGGTTCTCTCTCTCTCGTTTTGTTTTTGAAAAGTGCATTGTGACTACACTTTGAAAAGAGCTGGAAACGGAATGACTGTTTTCTATGGAAAATAACAGCCATAATTGTTTATGAGTATCAGGCCTGCTCATGCATGACCAGATCACAACCTCTCAGTCTTGTCTATACATGTGGGGAAAAAAAGAGTATTTGTTCTGCCGGGCTCTCTGGTATGAGCCTCCCGAAAATTCAAAGGTACAAATTTCAGACACACACACGTTTGAAAATTCAAAACAATGTCCTTTATCACAACATGCAAAAGAAACAAAGCAGCCTTTTTGTATTGCAAAGAGCACTCATCCCAAAACACCCTTGTAGGCTGTACAATCCCCTTAATCAGTCCTTAAGTACTTAGCTAGCAGCTGTGAAGAAACGTCACAGCCCTCCTTCTTCCAACGAAGTGAGACACACACACACTTTACTCTGCTTTGGTTTCAAAGGCATGAAAAATCCACAAATAAAGTCCAGAAAAAAACCAACACACGATCCTGAAGAACTGTGATCAGATAATCTTCCACAATGGCCAAACCAACAAGCTGCTATTTGTATCAGCAGCTCTAATTACTAGAGCCCCACCCAAACACAGGTGGCCTCTCTTATCTCCTGTAATATGTTACTTGGTCTCTTCTACGCATAATTCTGCGCCTGCGTGGGTCCAAGACTTCCCCATCTGAATCGACAGAAGATAATGGAGATTGGCTTCTTGGGCTGTGTGCCAAGCCCCCCTCTTCCAAGTCACCCCCACCTTCTTCTTCGTCCGAGGAAACTGCACTACCTGCCTCTGTCGGCAATAAAACAGGCCTATGACATGTTTATGTTTCCCCAGCACCCACCTCCACATTCTTGAGCCAGAGCCAACCACAAAAGTATTGCAGCCTCCTAATTTTTAATTGATACCAAGCAATAGCATTTAGACTTATATCCAGCCTCATAGTGCTTTTACAGCCCTCTCTAAGCGGTTTACAGAATCAGCATTACTATTATTATTTTATTATTATTATTTATTAGATTTGTATGCCACCCCTCTCCGCAGACTTGGGGCGGCTCACAACATCAACATATTGCCCCCAACAATCTGGGTCCTCATTTTACCCACTTTGGAAGGATTAAAGGCTGAGTCAACCCTGAGCCGGTTGTGAGATTTGAACTGCTGAACTACAGCTAGCATTTATCCATTCATTGGATTTAGATATTAGAAACATAGAAGATTGACGGCAGAAAAAGACCTCATGCTCCATCTAGTCTGCCCTTGTACTATTTCCTGTATTTTATCTTAGGCTGGATATATGTTTATCCCAGGCATGTGTAAATTCAGTGACTGTGGATTTACCAACCACGTCTGCTGGAGGTTTGTCCCAAGCATCTACTACTCTTTCATCCAAATAATATTTGCCCACGTTGCTTCTGATCTTTCCCCCCAACAAACCTCAGATTGTGTCCCCTTGTTCTTGTGTTCACTTTCCTATTAAAAACACTTCCCTCCTGAACCGTATTTAAGCCTTGAAAATACGTAAATTCAGTTACCGTGGATTTAACAACCACGTCGGTTGGAAGTTTGTTCCAAACATCTATTTGTACCGTATATTGTGTTTTTTTTTAATATGTTGTAAGCCACCCTGAATCTTTGGAGAGGGCAGCATGCATATATATATCAATAAAATTAACTGCCTTGGAAATGGTCCTGGGTTGGGCCGAGAGGCAAAAAAGGAGCTGTGATGTTCCTTCAATACACCAGGGTGATTCGACACAAAAATATGTAACCCTTCCCTGGTGCAGAGCTGCAGGGATTGGATACTGTAGCCTAGAGGTTAATTCTCTGCCTTACAAGGCAAAGGTTACAGGTTCAAGTCCCAGTGAGGGTATGGCTAGCTGATGAGGCCAAAATAAGGCCGAAATAGATCTATCCTAGTCTCCCTTAATTTTCAAATTCAGCAAAACAAACTAACAAAAAAAAACATGTGACATATAGATATAGATATAGATATAGATATAGATATAGATATATAAATAAACAAACAAATAAATAAATAAACAAATAAATAAATACATAAATAAATACATAAATACATACATAAATACATACATACATAGCAGTTAGTTGAAGTAGCCTGCAGTGCTGCACTCTATCTAAGCATTGCACCACCCAAGCTCATTAGAATGGGGAGATACGGTAAATTGAATTCCAGGGGGGGAAAACATAGCCAACCTATCATAATAGAAGAAGAGAATAATCTAGGTTGCTAAAGCATACCAAGTTACTAACATTATGCAGGCATCTTGTAGAGACATAATTATTTTGTCTAATTGTCTATTTGGACTGAAGATTATGGTGCTAATTATAATCAGTTATGAGAAAAATACACTTTCCCGCTGATAATGTAACATCTCTCGCTCTCCCCCCACCCACTTTTTTCTCAATATGCTCTGTAAAGAGCCTATTCCAAGGAGAACCAAAGCTGCCCCAGGAGAGACCAGAGGCGAACGGCTTGACCGCCAATTGCAACAGTTAAGGAACACAACTCCGAAGCCCCTACCTCTGTGTGAAGGTGGGAAAGCAAGAGGCACTTTTAGATATACAGTGATACCTTGTCTTACAAACTTAATTGGTTCCGGGACAAGGTTCTTAAGGTGAATAGTGTGTAAGACGAAACAATGTTTCCCATAGGAATCAATGGAAAAGCGATTAATGCGTGCAAGCCCAAAATTCACCCCTTTTGCCAGCCGAAGTGCCCGTTTTTGCGCTGCTGGGATTCCCTTGAGGTTCCCCTCCATAGGAAACCCCATCTCTGGACTTATGTGTTTTTTGCAATGCTACAGGGGAATCCCAGCAGGGGAATCCCAGCATTGCAAAAACAAGTGCTTCGCTGTCAATGGAAGTCTGGAGGTGGGGTTTCCCATGGAGGGGAGCCTCAGTGGAATCCCAGCAGCGCAAAAATGGATGCTTTGCTGGCAACGGGAGTCCGGAGGCAGGGCATCCCAGCGGCGGAGGTGGGTTTGTAAGGTGAAAATAGTTTGTAAGAAGAGGCAAAAAAATCTTAAACCCCGGGATTGTATCTCGAAAAGTTTGTATGACGAGGCGTTTGTAAGATGAGGTATCACTGTACCTCCTTATTAAGCAGATCAAGCCCGGCTGGAGACCAGCTATTTTTCCTTCTATTTCTGGTAAACTCCAATAATTTATATTGTGCTAAATACACTGCTACCTCTACTTATGAACTTAATTCGTTCTGTGACCAGGTTCTTAGGTAGAAAAGTTTGTAAGAAGAAGTAATTTTTCCCATAGGAATCAATGTAAAAGCAAATGATGAATGCGATTGGGGAAAGCACAGGAGGGTGAAGGCCCTGTTTCCTCCCAGGAGATTCCTAGAGAGGCCCCATGGAAGCTTCTCCCCACCTTTCCTGGCCCTTCATTTACTTGGAGTTATATTGTGTTGTTTAAGGGTTCCCTTTATTTTTTGAGCAGTGTACTTCATTGCAAATGAAGAACATCCATCCATCCATCCATTCGACTTCTATGCCGCCCAATCTCGATGGGACTCAGAGCATCTTACAACAATATAAAGTACAAATTATAATAATAAAAGAAGTCAAATATAAATAACAATACAATAAAATCCCAATTATAAAACCCACAGCATGAACAATCCAATCAACACACATACATGCCACTCAATACAATTCGGACATAACTGATGTAAATATTCACAGTCCCCAGGCCTGCAGGTCTTTGCAAGCCTTTCGGAAGGTCAGTAGGGTGGGAGCAGTATGGACATCGGGGTGGGGAGTTGGTTCCATAGAGCCGGGGCAACCACAGAGAAGGCCCTCCCCTGTGATCCCGCCAACCTGTTGGACGGGACCTAGAGAAGGCCAACAATGTGCGATCTTATTGGTCTCTGGGAGGTTTGCGGTAGAAGATGGTCCCGTAAATAATCTGGTTCTAAGTCATGTAAACAATCTCATAGAAACATAGGCAGAAAAAGACCTCCTGGTCCATCTAGTTTGCCCTTATGCTATTTTCTATATTTTATCTTAGGATGGATATATGTTTATCCCAGGCATGTTTAAATCCAGTGACTGTGGATTTACCAACCACGTCTGCTGGACGTTTGTTCCAAGCATCTACTACTCTTTCAGTAAAATAATATTTTCTCACGTTGCTTCTGATCTTTGCCCCAACTAACCTCAGATTGTGTCCCCTTGTCCTTGTGTTCACTTTCCTATTAAAAACACTTCACCCCTGAACCTTATTAAACCCTTTAACATATTTAAATGTTTTGATCATGTCCCCCCTTTTCCTTCTGTCCTCCAGACTATAAAGATTGAGTTCATGAAGTCTTTCCTGATAAGTTTTATGCTTAAGACCTTCCATCCATTTTTGTAGCCCGTCTTTGGACGCGTTCAATTTTATCAATATCATTTTGTAGGTGAGGTCTCCAGAACTGAGCACAGTCTTCCAAATCTCTTTTATTAGCCACGATGAAGCAAGAATTAAATAGACATCCTGCATGTCTTAATGAATTTCTTGACTCAACACTCATTCAACTGGGTCTCCCGTGGGATGGTCTCTCACCTAAGGGCAAGAAGTGAAACCTTTTGCAGATCTTAAAAGCATCCCATGGTCATCTTTCAAGGGTCTTCCGGGACAAATAACTGAGGGACCCATTGACACTCCCAATGGGAGTTATCCTCCTCCCCATCTGATGGAGAAAACTTGTTTTAAGATTGAGAAAAATGTAAAATGCTTGAGTATTATTATAATCTATGAACTGTATGTTATTTAAAGCTATTAGATCACGCTAAGATGGGAGGAATTAAAATAATAATACTAATACTACTACTACTACTACTACTACTACTACTACTACTACTACTACTAATAATAATAATTTATTGGATTTGTATGCCGCCCCTCTCCACAGACTCGGGGCGGCTAACAACAATAATAAACACAACATGTACAATCCAATAATAAAAAACAACTAAAAACCCCTATTATAAAACCAAACATACACACAAACATACCATGCATAACTTGTAATGGCCTAGGGGGAAGGAATATTTTAACTCCCCCATGCCTGGCGGAATAAATGAGTCTTGAGTAGTTTATGAAAGACAGGGAGGGTGGGGGCAGTTCTAATCTCCGGGGGGAGTTGGTTCCAGAGGGCCGGGGCCGCCACAGAGAAGGCTCTTCCCCTGGGGCCCGCCAGACGGCATTGTTTAGTCGACGGGACCTGGAGAAGGCCAACTCTGTGGGACCTTATTGGTCGCTGGGATTCGTGCGGTAGCAGGCAGTTCTGGAGGTACTCTGGTCCATTGCCATGTCACCCTTTAGGGAGAACTCCTCTGATAAAAATGAATTTCTGCACAGAACAATATTTTTGTTACAGGCAGCACCTGTTTTTGACAACTGACGTGCCATTCAAGCAATGGCAATAATTTATCCTCTCAATTTGTACCGAAGGGAAGGGGGAACACGAGTTAAATATACTGCTCAAAAAAAATAAACGGAACACTCAAATAACACATCCTAGATCTGAATGAGTGAAATATTCACATTGAATACTTTCTTCTGTACAAAGTTGAATGTGCACAACAGCATGTGAAATTGATTGTCAATCAGTGTTGCTTCCTAAGTGGACAGTTTGATTATACAGAAGTTTGATTTACTTGTACTGATGGGTGAACCCAACGGTGTTCGGGTTCGGCAAGTTCGGACGAACTTTACACAAAATTCGGCTGAACCCGAACCGAACACGAACTTGAACTCCGAACGCTGCGTGACGTCAAAGTTCCACCCCCGGAATCCCATCGTTTTTAAATTTTATGGATTTTTAATTTTTATTTATTTTTATTTTTACGAAAAAGGACGCCGCAGCGGCACTGCAAGCAAAGGGAGGTCCTTTCACATAAAAATAAACATTTTTATGTTTACATGAAAGGACTGCCCTTTGCTTGCAGTGCCGCTGCGGCATCCTTTTTCGTAAAAATAACAATGTTTATTTTTACGTGAAAATACCTTCCTTTGAAGGAGCTGGGGAATCCCTCCCACGGAGATTCCGGGGGCGGAGCTTTGACGTCACCAGCAGGTTGCTAAGGACGCCAAGGTGATCACTTCCTGGATTCCTGGAGAGGTCACTTCCTGGCCAGCCGAGGCGACAGAACGCCAAATGCGACCCCGAACTTTGCCCAAAGTTTCAAAAAATTTCAGGTTCGGGTTCGGCATACCGAACACCGCAAAATTCGGTACGGACCCGAATTGTGCAAGTTCGGTTCTCCCACCACTATTTACTTGGAGTTACATTCTGTTGTTTAAGTGTTGTTTAAGCCCAATCAAGACTGAGAGAAGACTTGATAGCTGTCTACAAATATCTGAAGGGCTGTCAAAGAGCAGAGGGATCAGCATTGTTCACATTAGCACATGGAAGGACTAGAAACAATGGAATGAAACTGCAATGGTGTAGATTTAGATTAGATATCAGAAAAAACTTTCTAACAGTAAGGATGATAAACAAGTGGAACAGTTTGCCAAAGGAGGTGGTGGGCTCGCCTTCACTGGAGGTCTTCAAACAGAGACTGGACAGTCATCTTTCTGGGATGGTTTAATGAATCCTGCATCGAGCATGGGGTTCTACCCGATGACGCTGGAGGTCCCTTTCAACTCTATGATTCTATGATTTTGTTCCCTTTATTTTTTTTGAGCAGTAAATAAAGCCATGTTTGTCCAAACTGCTGCGGGGTCTGGACAAGTTGCCCCACTCTGGAAGTTAAGGGAGAATTCAGATTTCAATCCTGGGCCTAGAAAGCTTAGAACTAAGACACCTTAAACAAGATCTAAGTATTGCCCACAAGATTCTATGCTGCAACGTCCTGCCTGTCGGCGACTACTTCAGCTTCAACCACAACAACACAAGAGCACACAACAGATTTAAACTTAATATTAACCGCTCCAAACTTGACTGTAAAAAATACGACTTCAGTAACCGAGTTGTCGAAGCGTGGAACTCATTACCGGACTCCGTAGTGTCATCTCCAAACCCCCAACATTTTATCCTTAGACTGTCCATGGTTGACCTCTCCAGATTCCTAAGAGGTCAGTAAGGGGCGTGCATAAGTGCACTAGAGTGCCTTCCGTGCCCTGTCCTATTGCTCTCCTATATCTCCTATACCTTTCTTCTATTCCTATATCTCTTCTTCTATTCTTTCTTTTTAAAAAACAAACAAACTTTATTAGGTTATTTTTTTTTAAAAAGGGGAAAGGGGGGAATATGGGTTGTGACGACTTAGTTTGATTATGTTTGTTATTTTTGTTAGTGAGAAATATTTGTGAGTTATGATATTATTCTATTCTTTCATTGATATATTTTATTCCTATATCTTCTATTCCTTCTTAGATATATTTCAGCCCTTCATGGCATCGGACCAGAATATCTCAGGGACCGCCTTCTGCCGCACGAATCCCAGCGACCGATTAGGTCCCACAGAGTGGGCCTTCTCCGGGTTCCGTCAACTAAACAATGTCGGTTGGCGGGCCCCAGGGGAAGAGCCTTCTCTGTGGCGGCCCCGACTCTCTGGAACCAGATCCCCCCGGAGATTAGAACTGCCCCTACTCTCCTTGCCTTCGGTAAGCTCCTTAAAACCCACCTTTGTCGTCAGGCATGGGGGAACTGAGACATCTCCCCTGGGCATATACAATTTATGCATGGTATGTTTGTATGTATGTTTGCTTAGTAAATGGGTTTTTAAAAAATATTTTAAATTATACTTATTAGATTTGTCATGAATTGTTTTGTTTTGTTGTGAGCCGCCCCGAGTCTGCGGAGAGGGGTGGCATACAAATCTAATAAATAATAATAATAATAATAATAATAATAATAATAATAATAATAATAATAATTTTATTATGAGTACATCCTCTATAACCTTCATTATGACTTTTACTATGTGCACACCCACTAAAACCCTCATTGCGTAATGGGATGAAATCAATCAATAAAATAAAATAAATAAATTTCAGCCATCTAAAGCAAAGTGCTGATTTGGCTTTCGGGAAGTTCCGGCTAGCAGGCTGGGCCTATCTTGTTTTCCCTTCAGCAAAGCTTGTCATATAATCTTTACTTGAGGAGGGCCTCTTGAGTATATAGATAATAAACTGTGGCTTGCTTTGAACAAACCAATTCCACATCATAAGTTGTGCAGCTGATTGGTTTAGACAAGTTTGAGTGACTGTCAGTCCCAGTGTGAGGCGCGATTAATGGTAGCCGCAGCTTTCCAACAGGTCCAAGACGAGGCTGCCCAGGCTCATTCCCTTCGCCTCGAATTATTTTACATTCACATGCTACTTTGAACAAACTATTTAAATACGAACAAAGCACACGTCCTGGGAGCTATTTTAGAATGATTTGTAAGTGAAATTGCAAGCACTGAAAGTTGTGAAAGTTATACCCAGCTGCTGTAGCCTAGAGGTAGAGCCCTTGCCTCACACTCAGGAGGTTATTATTATTATTATTATTATTATTATTATTATTATTATTATTAATTAGATTTGTATGTCGCCCCTCTCCGCAGCCTCAGGGCGGCTCACAACAGTAATAAAACAATATACAGTAACAAATCGAATATTAAAAGTCTCAAATAACAAATCTAATAGAGAAGGATTTAGGGGTAGTGATTTCTGACAGTCTCAAAATGGGTGAGCAGTGTGGTCGGGCGGTAGGAAAAGCAAGTAGGATGGCTTGGCTGCATAGCTAGAGGTATAACAAGCAGGAAGAGGGAGATTGTGATCCCCTTATATAGAGCGCTGGTGAGGCCACATTTGGAATACTGTGTTCAGTTCTGGAGACCTCACTACAAAAAGATATTGACAAAATTGAACGGGTCCAAAGACGGGCTACAAGAATGGTGGAAGGTCTTAAGCATAAATCGTATCAGGAAAGACTTAATGAACTCAATCTGTATAGTCTGGAGGACAGAAGGAAAAGGGGGGACATGATCGAAACATTTAAATATGTTAAAGGGTTAAATAAGGTTCAGGAGGGAAGTGTTTTTAATAGGAAAGTGAACACAAGAACAAGGAGACACAAACTGAAGTTAGTTGGGGGAAAGATCAAAGGCAACATGAGAAAATATTATTTTACTGAAAGAGTAGTAGATCCTTGGAACAAACTTCCAGCAGACATGGTTGGTAAATCCACAGTAACTGAATTTAAACATGCCTGGGATAAACATATATCCATTGTAAGATAAAATACAGGAAATAGTATAAGGGCAGACTAAATGGACCATGAGGTCTTTTTCTGCCGTCAGTCTTCTATGTTTCTATGTTTCTATGTTTCTAATATTAAAAGTCTAAAAACCCATTATTTAAAAAGCATACACCCAAACATACCATACATATAATTACATAGGCAAGGGGAGATATCTCAGTTCCCCCATGCCTAATGGCAGAAGTGGGTTTTTAGAAGTTTACAAAAGGTAAGGAGGGTTGGGGCAACTCTAATCTCCGGGGGGAGCTGGTTCCAGAGGGTCGGGGCCGCCACAGAGAAGGCTCTTCCCCTGGGTCCCACCAGACGACATTGTTTAGCCGACGGGAGCCGGAAAAGCCGACTCTGTGGGACCTAACCGGCCGCTGGGATTCGTGTGGCAGAAAGCGGTCTGGGAGATATTCTGGTCCAGTGCCATGAGTTCAATCCTAGATAGAGGCAGATGTAGGATTTCCTGCTTGGGCAGGGAGGTTAGACTAGATGACCTGCAACTCTGTTAATCTATAATTGTTTCTCTCATTTCCCTTTTCCTCCCTCACTGCTCTGAAGCCTTTCTAGGCCAGAGGCCTTCAAACTTGGCAGCTCTGTTCCTATTACCCTTTTCCTCTCACTTAGGACTGTATGATTGTAACTTGTTGCTTGTATCCTTAAGATTATTAATATTGATCGTTTCCTCATTGCTTATTTGACCCCTATGACAACCATTAAGTGTTTTTTACCTCATGATTCTTGACAAATGTATATTTTCTGTGCTTGTTTTCAAGGGACCTATCTTATCATATAGGGCAGTGGTCCCCAACGTTTTTTCCACCAGGGACCAGTTTCAGCAAGACAATTTTTCTATGGCCCAGTGGGGGCGGAAAGGGGCGTGGTTGGGGGCGGGATTAAGCATGGGGGTGCTGGTCCTCCCCGCCCCTCTTTCCCGCCATCGTCCTGTGGCCGGCAGAACCTGCCTCCCAAGCCCTCTTGCCCAGCGGGGGCTAAGCGCTGGAGACAGGGGGTCAGGCTGGCCCTCCTGCCTCCCCCCAGCCAAAAACGCAAAAGCGCCCCGCGGCAGAAGCCAAAAGAGGCTTGAGCCTCTCGGTCCTTCCCGCCCCTCTGTCCCATCCATCGTCCTGTGGCCGGCAGAACCTGCCTCCCGAGGCCTCTTGCCCGGCGGGAGGCAAAGCGCTGGAGGGAGGGGGTGGCGGCATGAGGGCCGGCAGCTGCTGACTCCACGGACCGGTGCAACATGCCCCGCGGCCCGGTACTGGTCCGCGGCCCGGTGGTTGGGGACCCCTGATATAGGGACTCTATTGTTTATGTTTATGTTTATGTTTGTTTATGTTTATTTAGATTTGTATGCCGCCCCTCTCCGCAGACTCGGGGCGGCTCACAACAAAGTGCAAAAAATACAATTTATAACAAATCTAAATTTCTACTAAAAACATTTTAAAACCCCATTTTCTAAACACACATACATACACACATACCATTCATAAATTGTATATGCCCGGGGGAGATGTCTCAGTTCCCCCATGCCTGATGACACAGGTGGGTCTTAAGGAGCTTACGAAAGGCAAGGAGAGTAGGGGCAGTTCTAATCTCCGGGGGGAGTTGGTTCCAGAGGGTCGGGGCCGCCACAGAGAAGGCTCTTCCCCTGGGGCCCGCCAACCGACATTGTTTAGTTGACGGGACTCGGAGAAGGCCCACTCTGTGGGACCTAATTGGTCGCTGGGACCAATTGTTTTTTCCGCCTTTTGTTGTGCCAATTTCAAAGCCAGCCAATGGCCGGGTTTGTTTGCGAATTCAAAATGTATTTGTTTTAGTCTTTTAATTTTGGCAGTAAGTTGTTGTTGGGTTTCTAGGTTTATTTCATGTTTTATAGATTTTATTTTAATAAGGGTTGTTATGTCGTCCGGATTCTGTTGGAGAATTCTATTCCATCTATTCTATTCTATTCTATTCTATTCTATTCTATTCTATTCTATTCCATTCCATTCCATTCCATTCCATTCCACTTCTATGCTGCCCAATCCCATAGGATTTAGGGTAGTTTACAGCATTAAAAAAATACACTACAATAGCACAATAATAAAAAATAAGTCAAATATAACAATAATTATAAAACCCCAATTATAACCCAACTAAAATAACCCCGTATAAAAACCCTGAATCCAATCTTACAACAGTATATGTACCAATCAAACATAATCCGCGCGCGTCAGATGTTAAGATTTACAGGCCTCAGGCCTGTCGGCAAAGCCAGGTCTTAGCAGCTTTTTGAACAACTTGTGGACTTCAACTCCAGAATTACTGTGCTTGTATGCAACGTATTTGCATGCGGTGTCCCTGAGCAAACCGGCGGTAAAGCAATTCAGAGCCCACCCTACGCCTGGTCTATGGACCCTGGTCAGCTTTCAGCTCAGTCCGACCTGTGGCCAGAGGGAAAAAGGGCCTCTCCATAAGGAGCCATGATGATGAACCAAATTGAATTAAAAGCAGAGCTTTTGGTACCTCTACCTACAAACACCTCTACTTACAAACCTTTCTAGATAAGAACCGGGTGTTCAAGATTTTTCTGCCTCTTCTCAAGAACCATTTTCCACTTACAAACCCGTGCCTCTGAAACTGTAACCAGAAAAGGCAGGGAGAAGCCTCCATGGGGCTTCTCTAGGAATCTCCTGGGAGGAAACAGGGCCGGAAAAGGTGGGGAGAAGCCTCCATGGGGCCTCTCTAGGAATCTCCTGGGAGGAAACAGGGCTGGAAAAGGCGGGGAGAAGCCTTCGTGGGGCCTCTCTAGGAATCTTCTGGGAGGAAACAGGACCGGAAAAGATGAGGAGAAGCCTCCATGGGACCACTCTAGGAATCTCCTGGGAGCAAACAGGGCCTCCACCCTCCCTGGGGATTGGGGAATCACAAACATTATTTGCTTTTACATTGATTCCTATGGGAAAAATGACTTCTTCTTACAAACTTTTCTACTTAAGAACCTGGTCATGGAATAAATTAAGTTCGTGCGGTGCCACTGTAAACTGGAGACTGAAAGAAGCAGGTATGGTTCTCTGCTAAGACCTGCACGTTCTTAACTTACATTCAGATCATTAGTAGCCACTGACGGTCTTCTCCAATTTCAAATAACATGCAGACATTATTGTTCACCAAGGGGTAGAGAAGAGCTGGCATTCTTAATGCGCTGACTGCCAGGATCAACATTTTATCGATCATAAAAGCTAGGCTAGACGTTCAAAGATGAACACCATTTGCTATCCGGGGCTGCCCATGTTCCATCCTGAATAGTGATGGGTGAACTGAACCCGCACAATTCGGGTCCGTACTGAATTTTGCGGTGTTCGGTATGCCGAACACGAACCCAAAATTTTTGCAAAGTTCGGGGTCGTGTTCGGCGTTCGGAGCTTTGACGTCACCGGCAGGTTGCTAAGGATGCCAAGGTGATCACTTCCTGGATTCCATGGAATCCAGGAAGTGATCACCTTGGCGTCCTTAGCAACCTTCCGGTGACGTCAAAGTTTCGCACCCAGAATCTCTTCATGGGAGGGATTCCCCGTTCGGGTTCGGGTTCGGTCGAATTTTGCGTAAAATTCGGCTGAACTTGCCGAACCTGAACACCATTGGGTTTGCCCATCACTGCTATCTCCCCCTAGATTAGATTAGATTTATTGGATTTATATGCCACCCCTCTCCGTAGACTCGGGGCGGCTCACACATGGTAAACAAAACATAGTAACAATAATATTTCGCAATCTAAATTACAGTTTTAAGTTAAAAAATCCAAAAGAGCCCCAATATATAAAAAACAAGCACACAATCGAATCATACACAAAAACTACATGGGCAAGGGGGAGATGTTTCAATTCCCTCATGCCTGACGGCAGAGGTGGGTTATAAGGAGTTTCCGAAAGGCAAGGAGGGTGGGGGCAATCCTAGTCCCTGGGGGGAGCTGGTTCCAGAGGGTCAGAGCCACCACAGAGAAGGCTCTCCCCCTGGGTCCCGCCAGACGACATTGTTTAGTCGACGGGACCCGGAGAAGGCCAACTCTGTGGGACCTAACCGGTCGCTGGGATTCGTGTGGCAGAAGACGGTCCCGGAGATATTCTGGCCCGATGGCATGAAGGGCTTTATAGGTCATAACCAACACTTTGAATTGTGACCGAAAACTGATCGGTAACCAATGCAGACTGCGGAGTGTTGGAGTAACATGGGCATATTTAGAGAAGCCCATGATTGCTCTCGCAGCTAAATTCTGCACGATCTGAAGTTTCCGAACACTTTTCAAAGGTAGCCCCATGTAGAGAGCGTTACAGTAGTCGAACCTCGAGGTGATGAGGGCATGAGTGACTGTGAGCAGTGAGTCCCGGTCCAGATAGGGCCGCAACTGGTGCACCAGGCGAACCTGGGCAAAAGCCCTCCTCGCCACAGCTGAAAGGTGTTTCTCTAATGTGAGCTGTGGATCGAGGAGGACGCCCAAGTTGCAGACCCTCTCTGAGGGGGTCAATACTTCCCACCCCAGGGTAATGGAAGGACTAATTCTCCTGGGGCTCCTCTGCTACATTTTGTCTGCTTCTATTTACCCCTAGAATTAAGAACTCAGAATAGCAATCCGTTTGGAAGGAAGGTTAGGAACTCTGGCTCTGCCACAGCTCCCTTTAAACACACGGACGAACAAAGCAGGACTGAGATTTAAAGAATGAGGAAAAGGCAAAGAGGAACTTGAGATCTGGCTACAGATTATTTACCCAGCAAATTAAAAGAATGTACTGTAAGTCCACTGATGTGTCACTTGTTATATCTTGATGCATACATAAACCACCCAAGGCTGCACCCTTTGCTGTATATGTTTAAAATAGCAACAGCACGGAACTCAGATTAAATATTTAGTCATTTACACGGTGCTCAGTTTTTTGTGCCTTGCAAACCACTCATGCCAAACAAATGGTAGGTCGGTGGCTTGGAAGTCGATCCCTCCCCACTTGCAAAAACTCTTCTCTTGATCACATTCCAGGATCCTTCAGGATTGGCTAACGTCAGGATCTCAGGTCAGTTCATCACTTCCTCCTTGCTCCTTAATCTTTCATGCAACATGGTGGCAGAGCATTGCCCAAATTACATGCTGGAAGAGAAGAGGGGTATTGAGGCAGAAGAAAAGAGCTGCAACTCTCTTGAAAACTTATCGGAAGCTCCTAATCCAGCGATAGAATAGAATAGAATAGAATTTTTATTGGCCAAGTGTGATTGGACACACAAGGAATTTGTCTTGGTGCATATGCTCTCAGCGTACATAAAATAAAATATACATTTGTCAAGAATCATGTGGTACAACACTTAATGATTGTCATAGGGGTCAAATAAGCAATGGAGAAGCAATATTAATAAAAATCTTAGAATAGTGAACTTTTTTTTCCTTGGGTGCCGAAAGAGCGTGCGCATATGCTATCGCGCAACCACACCCATAATTGAATGCCTGGGGAGGGCGAAAACTCTGGGGGCTGGAAAATGCCTGTTTCCCAACTTCTGGTGGGCCCAGCAGGCCCGTGTTTTGCCCTCCCCAGGCTCCAAAGGTTTCCTTGGAGCTGGAGTGGGGTAGGTAGGTTAAAAATGCCCTCCCAATCCCCCTGAAGGCTCTCTGGAAGCCAAAAATGCCCTCTCAGAGCCTCTGTGTGAGCCGAAAATCAACTGGCTGGCACACACATGGACGCTGGAACTGAGCTAGGACAACAGCTCGCGTGCCAGTAGATATGGTTCTGTGTGCCACCTTTGACACCCGTGCTATAGGTTCGTCATCACTACCCTAACTGATGGGTGACTTCCTTGACTGCATCTATTTGTCTATTTAACAAAGTTGGAGGATTTGGAGAGGGGCAGCATACAAATCCAATGAATGAATGAATGAATGAATGAATGAATGAATGAATGAATGAATGAATGAATGAATGAGGTTGTTTATGATTTGATTTGATTTGATTTGATTTGATTTGTATGCCGCCCCTCTCTGAAGACTCGGAGCGGCTCACAACAGGAATACAAAATACAAATCCAATGATTAAAAAAGCAAAACAGTTAAAAACCCTTGATTAAAAACCCTCATAACAACCCAAACAAATCATACATAAAATGGAGTGGCCGAAGGGAATCAATTTCCCCATGCCTGGCGGCAAAGGTGGGTTTTTAGGAGTTTGTGAAAGGCAAGCAGGGTGGGGGCAGTTCTAATCTCTGGAGGGAGTTGATTCCAGAGGGCTGGGGCTGCCATAGAGAAGGCTCTTCCCCTGGGTCCTGCCAGACGGCATTGTTTTGTCGACGGGACCCGGAGAACACCAACTCTGTGGGACTTAATCGGTCGCTGGCATTTGTGCGGCAGAAGGCGGTCCCGGAGGTATTCTGGTCTGGAATGAATGAATGAATGAATGAATGAATGAATGAATGAATGAATGAATGAATGATTCGCCTAGATTCGCCCACGTTTCTGCAACACTCCGTGTCCTGCATTGGCTGCCGATCAGTTTCTGGTCACAATTCAAAGTGTTGGTTATGACATTTAAAGCCCTGCATGGCATTGGGCCAGAGTACCTCCGGAACCGCCTGCTACTGCACAAATTCCAGCGACCGATAAGGTCCCACAGAGTTGGCCTTCTCTGGGTCCCGTCGACCAAACAATGTCGTTTGGCGGGCCCCAGGGGAAGAGCCTTCTCTATGGCAGCCCCGGCTCTCTGGAATCAACTTCCCCTGGAGATTAGAATGGCCCCCACCCTCCTTGTCTTTCGTAAATTACTCAAGAACCATCTATACCCCCAGGCATGGGGGAGTTGAGACACCTTTCCCCCAGGCTTTTTTATATTTATGTTTGGGTATGTATATGTTGTTTGCTTTTTAAAATATGATAGGGTTTTATGTGCTTTTTAATATTAGATTTGTTTTCGCTGGAATATTGTGAGCCGCCCCGAGTCTTTGGAGAGGGGCGGCATACAAATCTAATAAATTGAATTGAATTGAATGATATTCAAGGGAGGTGGTGGTAACCCTCAATGCTTCCCTTTTCTAGGGAGCAACCTTTAGGACAGGGCTCTCCAATCTCGGCCACTTTAAGACTTGTGGACTTCAACTCCCAGAATTCCTCACCCAGAAAATCTTTGCTGGATGAAGAATTCTGGGAGTTGAAGTGCACAAGTGTTAAAGTTGCCAAGGTTGGAGACTCCTGGTTTAGGAGAAGACTTTTAACCACTTCCAGAGGAAAAAATGATTCCCATTCTCAGTTCTACTAAAACCAGTGGAAAGCAAAGCTTGAACCTCTTCCCGTCTTTAGATGTTCTCCTTGGTCACCTCCAAGAGGGAGAATCCCAGGAAGAGACGATGGGCATCGCTGAGTTTCCAAACCGAGTTCAGCCTTCCATTTTGGCTGAACATTCGGATTGTTCCTCAAAGTCCCATCTTCTCCTCCCAAATGAATGGCAGGTTTTCAGCAAGAGGGACAATCACAAATTCAGCCAACAGAAGTCTGGCATTAAAAAAAAAACCCCACACACAGACCAGAACGCTACGACGACAGAACCTGAACACATGCAAATCGGAGGCTTAATTAACTGACAATTGTTTCTGAGATACAAAGAATTGGCATTTGTAGTTCTGCACAGAAACGGCCCATATGGCATTCTGGAAGGCAGACAGCAGGTCCTCCCATCTGTGGAATATGACTGTGCAACTTACACGGCTTCAGATCATTGTCATCAGCATTTGTACAGCACTTTCCACTGTTCGCCACCCTTCGCATCTATGGCTCTAAGTCTGCTTTCATTCTATTGCTGGGATAGGGAAGCCTGGCTTAACCGGCTGGATCCAGGCATTCAACAACATGACAATAGAACATAAGAAGAGTCAAGCTGAATCGGGCCAAAGCCCATCGAGTCCAGTGAGTGGTCAGGGGCCTCCTCAGATATACCCAATATTAAGCAGCCAAAATTTGTACTGCCACACTGCCCTCCCACTACCTACCTACCTACCTACCTACCTACCTACCTACCTACCTACCTACCTACCTACCTATCTATCTATCTATCTATCTATCTATCTATCTATCTATCTATCTACCTTTCTATCTATCTATCTATCTATCTATCTATCTATCTATCTATCTATCTATCTATCTATCTATCTATCTATCTATCTATATAGATTGTTCTGAGTTCGGGTTTTGCCCCATGTAATATTTTGAGTGTCTATGCGACGTTTCGGGGAAATCACAATCACCATCATCAGGCTGAAGTTATAAGCTTTGTGCTGCTGTAAATATAGTTTGTTTGCAACTGTGAAAACAACTATCTATCTACCTACCTACCTACCTACCTACCTTTCTATCTATCTATCTATCTATCTATCTATCTATCTATCTATCTATCTATCTATCTATCTATCTATCTATCTATCTATCTATCTACCTACCTACCTACCTATCTATCTATCTATCTATCTACCTTTCTATCTCTCTCTCCCTCTCTCTCTCTCTCCCTCCCTCCCTACCATCTATCATCTATCATCTACCTACCTACCTACCTACCTATCTATCTATCTATTTGATTTTTTTAATGCCACCCTTCTTCTTAGACTCAGGGCGGCTTACAACATGTTAGCAATAGCACTTCTTAACAGAGCCAGGCTATTGCTCCCACAGTCCAGGTCCTCATTTTACCCACCTCGGAAGGATGGAAGGCTGAGTCAACCTTGAGCCGGTGGTGATATTTGAACTGCTGACCTGCAGATCTAGCAGTCAGCTTTAGTGGCCTGCAGTACTGCACTCTACCTGCTGCGCCACCTCGGCTCTTTTTCAGGTGGTATAATTATCAGGTGGTCTAAAGCAGTGTTTCCCAACCTTGGCAACTTGAAGATATTTGGACTTCAACTCCCAGAATTCCCCAGCCAGCAAATGCTGGCTGGGGAATTCTGGGAGTTGAAGTCCAGATATCAGTTTGGAAACTCCAGATCGTGCAGAATGAAGCTGCGAGAACTATCATGGGCTTTCCTAAATATGCCCATGTTACTCCAACACAATGTGCATTGGTTGCCGATCAGTTTCTGGTCACAATTCAAAGTGTTGGTTATAAAGCCCTTCATGGCACCAGACCAGGATATCTGCGAAACCGTCTTCTGCCGCACGAATCCCAGCGACCAGTTATGTCCCACAGAGTTGGTCTTCTCCGGGTCCCGTCAACTAAACAATGCCGTCTGGCGGGACCCAGGGGAAGAGCCTTCTCTGTGGCGGCTCCGACCCTCTGGAACCAGCTCCCTCCAGAGATCAGAACTGCCCCCACCCTCCTTGCCTTTCGTAAACTCCTTAAAACCCACGTCTGCCGTCAAGCGTGGGGGAACTGAGACATCTTCCCCTGCCTATGTAGTTTTTGTGCATGATATGATTGTATGTATGTTTTTTATACTGGGATTCCTTGCTTTTAGATTTTTAAATGTACAATTGTTATTTTAGCTTCTAATTATTAGATTTGTCATTATATATTGTTTTTATCACTGTTGTGAGCCGCCCTGAGTTTGCGGAGAGGGGCGGCATACAAAGCTAATAAAATAATAATAATAACAAATAATAATAATAATAAGTTGCCAAGGTTGGGAAACACTGGTCTAAAGGACAACCTTCCCATGCATGGTGGAAAGAGAAGGGTCTTCATTCCAATCCTGGACCTTCTTTGATCGGCAGAAGCCCAGCTTCATCTACGAAGGGATGAACTGCATGATGTCTCCACTCTGCTGGTCTCAAACATTACACGTTGCCTTCAAGGGGCTGCGATGGCATCCTGCCTTTCGGAAGCGTGAGATCAAATCTCAAAATGCTTCAACACCATTTCACTAACAGGCCAGGCATGTACTGGTGACCGAGACGAACAACGTGCCACTGAAGTGTGGGGAAACATGGAGGTCCAGGCCCTTGGACACCCAGCGGGCTGCCCTGTCTGCCTGCTCTCGTTACCGCGAGAAGAGTCCTTCCTGGGCAAATGACAGACATATTTTTCTTAGCAAGACGTGTTGCCCTCGGCATTCACCCGGTGAAATTATGCATGCGGATTTCATTTTTGTCTTTTGTTTGCATTGTGTCTCATTGTGCTGGGAAAAAACAATATGTGCTTTAATTAGCAAATATCTGTAAATAATTTACTTGTTTCTCGGTACAACAGAACAATGGGGCAGTTTTCACATAATTGAACATGTGCAGCTGGGTCTTTGCCATATTCCCCCATTGTCTGATATCACAATCAATCAAGACATTATTCACCTTCAACGTTAAAATAATAATAATAATAATAATAATAATAATAATAATAATTTATTAGATTTGTATGCCGCCCCTCTCCAAAGACTCGGGGCGGCTCACAACATAATAATAACACAATGCATTACAAATCCAATAATAAAAATGTAAAACAAATATAAAACATTTATAGCATAACCAATATTATAATAACATCCCCAACTACACAATCATACATATTCAACCCAGTCCATCATACAATAGAGGTCGAAAACATAACAAGGGGTGGGTGGGGGTGGTAATTATCCCCACACCTGGCGACAGAGGTGAGTCTTCAGCATTTTACGGAAGGCGAGGAGGGTGGGGGCTATTCGAATCTCTGGAGGGAGTTGATTCCAGAGGGCCGGGGCCACCACAGAGAAGGCTCTTCCCCTGGGCCCCGCCAACCAACATTGTTTAGTCGACGGGACCCAGAGAAGGCCAACTCTGTGGGACCTAATCGGCCGCTGGGATTCGTGCTGCAGAAGGCGGTCCGATGCCATGTAGGGCTTTATAGGTCATAACCAACACTTTGAATTGTGACCGGAAACTGATCGGCAGCCAGTGCAGGCCGCGGAGTGTTGTTGAGACATGGGCATACCTAGGGAAGCCCACAAATAATAATAATAATAATAATAATAATAATAATAATAATAATAATAATAATAATCACAAAACAGATTCAAACTTAATATCAACCGCTCCAAACTTGACTGTAAAAAATATGACTTTAACAATCGAGTTGTCGAAGCGTGGAACTGATTACTGGACTCAATAGTGTCAACTCTCAACCCACAACATTTCTCCCTTAGACTCTCCACGATCGACCTCTCCAGGTTCCTAAGAGGCCAGTAAGGGGCGTATATAAGTGCACTGATGTGCCTATTGTCCCCTGTCCAATTGTCTTTCCTTATATCATATATCATATATATTCTCTCCTTATCTATCTATCTATCTATCTATCTATCTATCTATCTATCTATCTATCTATCTATCTATCTATCTATCTATATTATATATAGATATATCATATATATTCTCTCCCCCCCATCTACTTCTCTTCTTTTTTACTTTCTATCTTTATATATATTACTTAATGTCTATTCTCTTTCATATGTATTGTATATTGGACAAATAAAAATAAAAATAAAAAAAATAAAAAAATAAAAATAATAACAAGAACAAGAACAAGAACAACAACAACAATAATAATAATAATAATAATTTATTAGACTTGTATGCCACTTCTCTCCGGATAAAATGTGCAGAAGGGACCCAAGTTTTAAACTCTGTCACTCTAACAGCCCCCGGGCAGAATAAATGAATTAGTTTTATGAAAAGGGCACAATAATATCCAAATCATTTTGAAAAAAGAAACCAAAATACTTCGATCCCTAATTTAGATTCGTCCTTAGAGAATAAAACTACCCCCAACAATTATTCAGGGGAAATGTTAGTGGGTTAAGCTACTGAGTCCAACAGTTAGTGATATTTTTTAATAGAATCACATGCATATAATCTCAGGAATATTTATAGGAATCCAGTACTATTCAATGCAGTGTTTCTCAACCTGGTAATGTGTGAATGTCAACTTCCAGAATTCCCCAGCCACATCTGTTATGTGACACTTGGCTGCTGCACCCAAAGCCCATGCAACATCAGCAGCCCTCTTTGAACCCAGACTCAAAAGCCTTAAATTAGAGACCAGAAATGACCAATTGGACCCAGACCAGCTTCTATAAGGTTCAAGCTGGGTGGGGCTGCCATAAAACCACCCTGGAAGTGAAGAAAACCCCCAAGTCCCAGCAAGACCCCTATATCTCTTCCTCTTAAGAATTTGGTATACATTCATAAGAAGCCCTGAACAAAGCCTGGGTATTTTTTGCCCCAAAGGCAATTCAGTAAGTATGATTAAGAATATAAAAAGGAGAATCAATTTATTCAACTTGTGCTTCAGGAATACGGTGGAGCGTAACTAGGCAACTAAAAGTAAAGCATACCCTAAATTAATTTGCCCCTTTGCTTATTTAAAACATTCAATTAAAACATTTTTTTAAAAAACACTTTCCATCTTGCTCAGGATCTTGATATGTTTGAGATGATATGTGCAGAGGCTTTTATTCACTACAACAAGAAATATATATACATACACACACACACACACACACACTATGTGTGTGTGTGTATATGTATATATATTTCTTGTTGTAGTGAATAAAAGCCTCTGCACATATCATCTCAAACATCTGTGTGTGTGTAACATATTTTGCTGATAATGAAAAGGAAGGGTGGCATAAAAATAATATACACTGCTCAAAAAAAAATAAAGGGAACACTCTAAGAACACATCCTAGATCTGAATGAATGAAATATTCTCATGGAATACTTTGTTCTGTACCAAGTTGAATGTGCACAACAGTATGTGAAATGGATCCTTCTCCGCAGACTCAGGGCGGCTCACAGCAAAATAGATACAAAAAATTCAATGTATAAAAAAATCTAATTTATAATAGTAAATTCTAAAACCCAATTCTTAAATACGGTAATCCACATTCATTCCATATACTTTGGCTGGAGCTAGACACAACACTCATAGAAACATAGAAGACTGACGGCAGAAAAAGACCTCATGGTCCATCTAGTCTGCCCTTATACTATTTCCTGTATTTTATCTTAGAGTGGATATATGTTTATCCCAGGCATGTTTAAATTCAGTTACTGTGGATTTACCAACCACGTCTGCTGGAAGTTTGTTCCAAGGATCTACTACTCTTTCAGTGAAATAATATTTTCTCACGTTGCTTTTGATCTTTCCCCCAACTAACTTCAGATTGTGTCCCCTTGTTCTTGTGTTCACTTTCCTATTAAAAACACTTCCCTCCTGAACCTTATTGAACCCTTTAACATATTTAAATGTTTCGATCATGTCCCCCGTTTTCCTTCTGTCCTCCAGACTATACAGATTGAGTTCATTAAGTCTTTCCTGATAGGTTTTATGCTTAAGACCTTCCACCATTCTTGAAGCCCGTCTTTGGACCCGTTCAATTTTGTCAATATCTTTTTGTAGGTGAGGTCTCCAGAACTGAACACAGTATTCCAAATGTGGTCTCACAATCTCCCTCTTCCTGCTTGTTATACCTCTAGCTATGCAGCCAAGCATCCTACTTGCTTTTCCTACTGCCCGACCACACTGCTCACCCATTTTGAGACTGTCAGAAATCACTACCCCTAAATCCTTCTCTTCTGAAGTTTTTGTTAACACAGAACTGCCAATGCAATACTCAGATTGAGGATTCCTTTTCCCCAAGTGCATTATTTTACATTTGGAAACATTAAACTGCAGTTTCCATTGCAGTCCACTCAACTGACTACATATATATTATTTTGTATTTGTATGTTGTATGTTAATTTATTTAAGCTAAATAAAAATTATTATTATTATTTTTTAAAAGATCCCCTCTTTTCCCAAGTTTGTTTCTGGGCAAAGGCTGAGATTGCACCCTATCCAAGGCAAGTAGTAAAAAGCACACTTTTTGCACCATTGCAACTCCACTTTCCAAACTGCTTGGAATTGGTCCAGATGCAGAAACCTTGCAATGTAATTGGTTTTTCTGCCCTCCAAATCTCTCTTTCCCCAATGCATTGGCTGCAATTCCCTTCCTCACTGTTTTGGCAAAGCTGCGACTTTCTTACTGCTCTTAATGCTCAAGAGTCGCTGACCTGCAGCTCCAATTCAGAAAAATGTCGGAGGCGGGGGGGGGGGGGTGTCTCCCCTACCAGAGTCCAGCTTTTTAAGTATGATGGGAACCACCGCCTTTTCTCCTACAAAATAACTTTGGAGATCAAGATAATAATAATAATAATAATAATAATAATAATAATAATAATAATAATAATATTGAAGGCGAAGTGGATAAAGAAAAGACCTGGTCATGGCTTACAAGTGGAACACTCAAAAAGGAGACAGAAGGACTAATACTGGCGGCACAAGAACAGGCCATTAGAACAAATGCTGTCAAAGCCAGAATTGAAAAAACAACAGACGATCCAAAGTGCAGACTCTGTAAAGACACAGATGAAACAATCGATCCCATACTCAGCTGCTGCAAAAAGATCGCACAGACTGACTACAAGCATAGACATGATGCTGTGGCACAGATGATCCACTGGAACTTGTGCCGGAACTACCATTTACCAGTGGCAAAGAACTGGTGGGATCATAAGCCCGGAAAAGTGGTCGAAAATGAGCAAGCAAAACTACTGTGGGACTTCCGACTTCAGACTGACCGAATTCTGAAGCATAACACACCAGACATTGTGATCGTGGAGAAAAAGAAAGTATGGATCATCGACATCGCAATCCCAGGAGACAGCAGAATTGAGGAGAAGCAGCTAGAGAAATTAGTGAAATATGAAGATCCAAAAATCGAGCTGCAACGACTCTGGCATAAGCCAGTGAAAGTGGTCCCAGTGGTACTTGGCATGCTGGGCGCAGCGCCAAAGGATCTCGGCGGACATTTGAAAACTATCGGAATTGACAAAATCTCCACCTGTCAATTGCAAAAGGCCGCTTTACTGGGATCGGCAAACATAATTCGCCACTACATCACGCAGTCCTAGGTGCTTGGGAAGCGCCCGACTGGTGATGAAATACGAAATCCAGCATAGTGATCTCGTTTGCTGTGTTGTACTGACATAATAATAATAATAATAATAATAATAATAATAATAATAATAATAATAATAATAATAATAATCACGCAGTCCTAGGTGCTTGGGAAGCACCCGACTGGTGATGAAATACGAAATCCAGCATAGTGATCTCGTTTGCTGTGTTGTACTGACATAATAATAATAATAATAATAATAATAATAATAATAATAATAATAATAATAATAATCACGCAGTCCTAGGTGCTTGGGAAGCGCCCGACTGGTGATGAAATACGAAATCCAGCATAGTGATCTCGTTTGCTGTGTTGTACTGACATAATAATAATAATAATAATAATAATAATAATAATAACAGCAACAACAACAACAACAACAACAACTACCGGGCCTAGATGCTTCATTGGAACCTGTACCACAACTACCACCTACCAGTGGTAAAGAACTGGTGGGATCATAAACCTGAGAAAGTACTTGAAAACAAGCATGTCAAAATACTTTGGGACTTTCGAATTCAAACTGACAGGGTTTTGGAACACCTTACACCAGACCTCACAATTGTGGAAAAGGGAAAAGGGTGGATCGTTGGTGTCGTCATACCAGGTGACAGTCGAATTGATGAGAAACAACAAGAAAAATGTAGCTGATATCAGGATCTTAAAATTGAACTGCAACAACTCTGGCATAAACCTGTACAGGTTTTTCCCCCTGTTTTTTTAAAAAAATATATTCAATAAAAATATTATTTAAAAAAACAAACAAACTTATAATTCCTTTCTAGTAGACCACTCTGGTTCCAAGCCCTAATTTTCCTCTATGAATAATTTCCATGTCCACGGGCTTAGAAAGGGTTGCAGGGGGCTCCTCTGTTTACTTAAAATGGCTCCATCTCTCTGCTTCGGAAATAGCTGTTAATGTCATTTACATAAAAGAATGATTGCTGCTGTGGTTAAATAACTTGAAATAACTGACTCGTGTGCTGAGAAAGAAGCTAAACTGCTGGGGGTTTTTTTTGGCTTTGCTATGGCGGTGCACTTTTTCTCAATGAGATATTTTATTCCTGTTCTGCCGGGCTATCTGGTGGGAGACTCCCGAAAATTAAAGGGTACAAATTTCGGACACACACACGTTTGAAAATTCAAAACAATGTTCTTTATCACAAAATTCAAAATAAAAGAAGCACTCTTTTTGTATTGCAAAGAGCACTCGTCCCAAAACAACCGGGTAGTTTGTATAAGTCCCTTATCAGTCCTTAAGTACTTAGCTTGCAGCTGTGAAGAAACGTCACAGCCCTCCTTCTTCCATGAAGTGAAACACACACACACACTTTGCTCTGCTTTGGTTTCAAAGGCGTGAAAAATCAACAAACTAAGTCCAGAAAACAGCAACACACGATTCGTGAAGAACTGCGATCAGATACTCTTCCACAACGGCCATACCCACAAGCTGCTATTTATAGCAGCAGCCCTAATTACTGGAGCCCCACCCAAACACAGGTGGCCTCCCTTATTTCCTGTAATATGTTTTTACTTGGTCTCTTCTACGCATAATTCTGCGCTTAGCTTGCAGCTGTGAAGAAACGTCACAGCCCTTCTTCTTCTACAAAGTGAAACACACACACACACTTTGCTCTGCTTTGGTTTCAAAGGCGTGAAAAATCAACAAACAAAGTCCAGAAAACAGCAACACACGATTCCTGAAGAACTGCGATCAGATACTCTTCCACAACGGCCAAACCCACACGCTGCTATTTATAGCAGCAGCCCTAATTACTGGAGCACCACTCAAACACAGGTGGCCTCTCTTATCTTCTGTAATATGTCCTTACTTTGTCTCTTCTACGCATAATTCTGCGCTTGTGTGGGTCCAAGACTTCTTCATCTGAAGCAATGGAAGATAATGAAGATTGACTGCCTGGGCTGTGTGCCAAACCCCCCTCTTCCAAGTCACTCCCACCTTCTTCTTCGTCCAAGGAAACTAAACTCTGAACTGACTCTGTCGGCAATAACACAGGCCTATGACGTGTTGAAGTTTCCCCTGCATCCACCTCCACATTCCCTGGGGCAGGAGCTGGGCCAGAGCCAACCACAACATATTCCCAAGCAATATAAAAACCAAAGATGATACAATCGTTTTGGCTTCTATAAAGAAGATGCTGGAGGAAGTGGAGGGCAAGGATGCTTTTCCAAAGCGGGTAAAGATAGCTCCTTATCCCTCTGGCCCCTACTGGCCCAGCCCCATTGCTCTCTCTGGCATCTTCTCCCAACTTGTAGAGGTCACCCAGGGAATGCAAGAGGTACCAGCGACACTCTCTGTCTGCTTGGTTGGGGGGCAAAGTTGGGGGCAACCCAGTGATGTGCTCCTACAGGTACCATCAGATATTTATTTATTTATTGGATTTGTATGCCACCCCTCTCCGTAGACTCAGGGCGGCTAACAACAGTGGTAAAAAACAGCATGTAACAATCAAATATTAAAACAACTAAAAAAAACCCCCTTATTATAAAACCAAACATACAAACAAACATACCATGCATAAATTGTAAAGGCCCAGGGGGAAAGAATATCTCAGTTCCCCCATGCCTGACGGCAGAGGTGGGTTTTAAGGAGCTTACGAAAGGCGAGGAGGGTGGGGGCAATTTTAATCTCTGGGGGGAGTTGGTTCCCGAGGGCCGGGGAGAAGGCTCTTCCCCTGTGTCCCGCCAAACGACATTGTTTAGTTGACGGGACCCGGAGAAGGCCCACTCTGTGGGACCTAACTGGTCGCTGGGATTCGTGCAGCAGAAGGAGGTCCTGGAGATAATCTGGTCTGGTGCCATGTAGGGCTTTATGCAGAACCGGTAGAAAAATTTTGCATTTTTTTCTTTTTGTCCCTTCTGGGCTCTGGGTATAATAATAATTTATTAATAAGTTATTAGATTTGTATGCCGCCCCTCTCCAAAGACTGTTTTTCCTATCACAGTAAATGAGGTTGAACGTGTATAATTTTAGAAGAGCTGTGTTTTTGTGTGTGTGTATACACATATAGTTTATATAGTAGGTAATGTATATTTTTGTGTGCCTGTGTGTAATATGTATGTACACATATGGCATATATACATAGAATTAAATAGTATATTTTGGATGTTCAGTAAAAGCAAATAGATAGGGAAATTGTATCTCTCTGGGGCGAGGAGAAGCTAGGCACCGTAACTCTAACCCTTGATGTGAGTGACGTCAAGTTGGCCACTTTTAAGCCAGTCACATGACCTTTAAGCCACTCCCCTGGTCACGTGATCATCAAGTCACTCCCTCCAGGTCACATGGCCGGCATGCCACACCCACAAAATAAGCCATGCCCACAGTATACAGTGATCCCCCGAGTTTCGCGCTCTCGATCATTGCTAATCGCTATATCGCGATTTTTCCACCCGGAAGTAAAAACACCATCTGCTCATGCGCGCCCCTTTTTTCTATGGCCACGCATGCGTAGATGGTGGAGTTTGCGTTCCCCGGCTTCCCTGGGTCTTCCCCCTCTTGCTGGCGGGAGGGCGAGCGGCGGGCATCAGCGAGGAGCCGGGGTTTCCCCTTTGCGTGGGCGGCCAGTAAGACCCCAGCGCCGCTTCCCAGCTGAGTCCCGAAACCAAACGCGGAAGTTCGCCTTTGCCGTCTGGCTTCAGGACTCAGTTGGGAAGCGGCGCGAGCGAACGGCGTGGGCGGGCGAGCGGCAGCGAGGAGTTTGCGTGGGCGGTGGGGAAACCCCAGCGCCGCTTCCCAGCTGAGTCCCGAAGCCAAACGCGGAAGTTCGCCTTTGCCTTCTGGCTTCAGGACTCAGCTGGGAAGCGGCGCGAGCGAACGGCGTGGGCGGGCGAAGGGCGGGCGAGCGGCGGACAAGCGGCGGCGGACAAGACAAGCGGCAGGCGCGGCAGCAGCGAGGAGTTTGCGTGGGCGGCGGGGAAACCCCAATCTTCGGCTCCTCGCTGCTGCGGCGGAAGTAAAAACACCATCTGCGCATGCGCAGATGGTGTTTTTACTTCCGCACCGCTACTTCGCGAAGAATCGATTGTCGCGAGGGGTCCTGGAACGGAACCCTCGCGATAATCGGGGGACCACTGTAGTAGTAAAACCTTTTTGCAGCTCTTCACTGGGGCAACCTCTCCAGGATAAAAACGTCAATATCTCAGACACACCCTTTAAAGTTCCCAGCCAAAGACGCCAAGGGATCCCTACAAGCAAATCCAGCTGCTCTTCCTCTGCGTCTGTGGAGGAGCAAAGAGGAGAGCCCTTGGCGCAAGGCAACCAAGGAGAGCTGGGGTGGCACAGCAGGTAAAGAAGCTGACTGTGGATCTGCAGGTCAGCGGTTCAAATCTCATCACCGGCTCAAGGTTGACTCAGCCTTCCATCCTTCAGAGGTGGGTAAAATGAGGACCCAGGTTGTGGGGGCAATAGCCTAGCTCAGTTAAAAAGTGCTATTGCTAACATGTTGTAAGCCGCCCTGAGTCTAAGGAGAAGGGCGGCATAAAAATCAAATAAATAAAATAAATAAATAAAATAAACATCCCATTCTGTAGTGTTGGATTAATTTTCAGCCGTGTCCATACCATGTGATGGTGAGATGATCATTAAGGCAATATTAAAATAATAATAACAACAATCCAAAACATTAACAACAATAACAACAACAACAACAACAACAACAACAACAATAATTTATTAGGTTTGTATGCCGCCCCTCTCCGTAGACTCGGGGCGGCTCACAACAATGACAAAAAAAAAATATAGAGCGTAACAAATCTAATAATTAAAAGAAAACATCTAAAAACCCATCATTTAAAAAACCATGCAACACAAGCATACCATACATAAAACTCTACAAGCCTGGGAGTGATGATTTTTGGCCTACTTTACTTCCCATCCTTTCATTAAAAACAAGGCCTGATTGGGTTATAAATATTCACTGCAAGGAATGTCATCTTTGCCTATTTATCTATCTAAAATTTCAGCTCATCGCTTGCAGGGCTCCATTATCTGGTCCTTCAGAGGGAGAAGGAAGACTTTTTGGGACACAAGTTGTGCCCCCCTGGGAAGGATCCTTTGCACCTGCTTCTGAAAAGGGTGTGTGTTTGTGTGTGTGTGACATTCCGAAACAATTAAATGAACCCATAGGTGACAGACCAGGCTGGAGAGACAACAGACCAATATAGTGGTACCTCGAAAGAGGCGGCACACAAATCAAATAAATAATAATAATAATAATAATAATAATAATAATAATAATTATTATTATTATTTATCATCATCATCATCATCATCATCATCATTATTATTACCTCTACTTAAGAACTTAATTCGTTCCGTGACCAGGTTCTTAAATAGAAAAGTTTGTAAGTAGAAGCAGTTTTTCCCATAGGAATCAATGTAAAAGCAAATAATGCATGCAAACCCATTAGGAAAGAAATAAAAGCTCGGAATTTGGGCGGGAGGAGGAGGAGGAGGAGGAAGAAGAGGAGGAGGACAGTCGCTGCCGAAGGAAGAAAGTGAGATGAGGGGAATCAAAAAAATCCAAAACTTTAAGGCTTAAATGAAAAAAAAGAGGGACTCTGAGACAGCGAGGAGGAGCATGCGCCTCCCATACACCCAACGCAAGGCTGCCTCCCATGCACTGCACCAGAGAGAGAAGCCCAGGGGGGAATGGCAAGAAACTGGCCGGGCCTTCGTGCTGCTCTCAAATTTCCTGGGAAATTTTTCCCGGCTCGGGTTCTTAAGTAGAAAATGGTTCTTGAGAAGAGGCAAAAAAAATCTTGAACACCCAGTTCTTATCTAGAAAAGTTCTTAAGGCGTTCTTAGGTAGAGATACCGCTGAACCAAGAACAGTGATGGCAAACCATTTTCTTCTTGCGTGCCAAAAATGGGAGAGCGTATACGCATTAGCATGTTCATGTGCCAACACGCAACCTCCACCCGGGCATGGGGCTCCCGCCGTGTCAAGCCGTTTTTCACCGTCAGGTTTCCCTGAAGCCTCCAGAGGGCAAAAAGCTGCCCAATGGGCAGACCGGAAGTCCGTTTTTCCGAACTTCTGGTTTGTCCGTTGGGCTGTTTTTCACCCTCCGGAGGCATCAGGGAAGCCTCCTCAAGCCTCAGGAGGGCAAAAAGGGCCTCCCACAAGGCCAAAAATAAGCTGGTCAGTGCACACTTGCGCACTGGAGCTGACATAGGACAATGCCTCGCGGGCCTTCAGATATGGCTCCATGTGCCACCAGTGCATGGATGCCATAGGTTCACCACCACTGACCTAGAATCTGACAACCTTCCTATATGCAGGTGAGTCTAAAGATTCTACCAGAAACAATTCAGGCACAGTTGCACTGGCTCTGGACCATCTTTCTTTATCAGGGCTTTTTGAGGGAGACCAAGGAGTGACCCCCTTCCCCCCCCCCCATAACTCTGCCTTATCACCAGCAGTGGGCTACGACCTGGAACTGCAGCAGCTTGTAAGTTCTTGCGAGACCAGCGCAATTTGCATTGGTTGCCGATCAGTTTCCGATCACAATTCAAAGTGTTGGTTATGACCTATAAAGCCCTTCATGGCACCGGACCAGATTATCTCAGGGACTGCCTTCTGCTGCACGAATCCCAGCGACCAGTTAGGTCCCACAGAGTGGGTCTTCTCCGGGTCCTGTCAACTAAAGAATGTCGCTTGGTGGGACCCAGGGGAAGAGCCTACTCTGTGGCGGCCCCGGCCACCTGGAACCAACTCCCCCCAAAGATTAGATTAGAATTGCCCCCACCCTCCTTGCCTTTCGTAAGCTGCTTAAAACCCACCTCTGCCGTCAGGCGTGGGGGAATTGAGACCCTCTTCCCCCGAGGCCTTTACAATTCTATGCATGGTATGTATGTATGTATGTTTGGTTCTTTTATATTAATGGGCTTTTAATTATTTCTAACATCAGACTACTATTGTACACTGCTTTAGTGTTGCTGTTAGCCTCCCCAAGTCTCCGGAGAGGGGCGGCATACAAATCCAATGAATGAATGAATGAATGAATGAATGAATGAATGAATGAATGAATAAAATAAATAAATAAATAAATAAATAAATAAATAAATAAATAAATAAATAAATAAATAAATAAATAAATAAATAATAAATAAATAACATTTTGCTGCTGCACCTGTGGAGGGTAGCAAAATCGCGTACGGAGCCGAAACATGGGTGCAATTTTCCTACCTGCCCAGGTGCAGCAGCAATATCGCGCAATATGAGCCATGGCGGCGAGCGCAATTAGCGTTCCGGCTCGTAGCCCATCGCTGCTTATCACCAACCACCCAGAGCCTCGGTGGCGCAGTGGTTAGAGTCAGAGGAGGGCTGCTAAGATGGAACGGTGATGTGTGCTCGCCTCTGTGGCTCTGAGTGCTAGCGGAGTCCATCCCAATTATGTTATGGCACCTGGGCAGGTAGCGAAATGACGCGGGGACACACAGGTGTGTCCACGTGCGATTTTGCTACCTGCTTAAGTGCCGTAGCATAATTGCGCTGGACTCTGCTAGCACGGGCGCACCTGTGTATCCGCGTGCGGTTTCCCTACTTGCCGGGGTGGCGCAGCAGGTAGAGTGCTGTACTGCAAGCCACTGAAGCTGACTGTAGATCTGTAGGTCAGCGGTTCAAATCTCATCACCGGCTCAAGGTTGACTCAGCCTTCCATCCTTCCGAGGTGGGTAAAATGAGGACCCGGATTGTGGGGGCAATAGCCTTGCTCTGTTACAAAGTGCTATTGCTAACATGATGTAAGCTGCCCTGAGTCTAAGGAGAAGGGCAGCATAAAAATGAATGAATGAATGAATGAATGAATGAATGAATGAATGAATAAATAAATAATTAATTAATTAATTGCTCTGGACTCCGCTAGCACTCAGAGCCACAGGGGACAGCATACCTCATCTTTCCACCTTAGCAGCCCACCTCTGGTTAGAGTGCAGTACTGCAAGCTACTTCTGCTATTCACCGTCTGCCAGCAGTTTAGCAGATCGAACCTCATAGGCTCAAGGTCGACTCAGCCTTCCATCCTTCCAAGGTGGGTAAAATGGGGACCGGATTGTTGAGGGACAATAGGTTTACTCTCTGCAAACCGCTTTTAAAGGGCTGTAAAGCACTGCCAAGCGGTATATAAGTCGACATGCTATAGCTAGTTGGAAGGAAGAACTTCCTAAAGCCAACTAGTGCCCGGGGATAGCGCCCCCCAGGGCCCCCGGGGGACTCCCGGGCTTCGAAAGCAGAGGGGCGACGGAGGGTCCCACACGCTCCCTTTCCCCACGCCGCGAAAGGGGGAAGAGCCGCGCAGCGGAGGAACCGGGCTGGAAGCTCCGGTTGCTCATCTTTGGCTTGCCGGACAAGGTCAGGGCGAGTCGCCGGAGCTCCCGCGGGGAGACGCCGAAGGAGAGCCCGCCTGCCCGCTCGCCCAGCCGCGCTACCTGCCTACCAAGGAAGCCCGGCCTGGATTGATCGATTTGATGTGTATGCCACTCATCTCTCTCTCTCTAGGGACTCTATTAAAACGGTATTAAAGCCTCTAAATTACTCCGGAGCTCCTGCCAGCCCAGCGTCCGCCTCTCCTCCCACCCAAGCCCGGCCAAAGGCGCAACCGGCCGCCCTGCGAGACTCTCCCCAGCCGCCCATCCCTCCCTCCGCGTGGGCATCCCGGCAAGGGCTCCGGTGGCTTGGCTGCTGCCCCCCCCCCCCCCGCCTCGCCATGGAGGCTGCCGAGCTGTCCTTGCCGGTACCTGTCATCCAGGACTGGGTCCCCCCGACCGATTCCGCCGGGCGTCTTTGGCTAGCTCGCTCCAGCCGGCCCGCCTTTGGGAACGCGGCCCTTCCATCCCTGACCTCCTCCGTGACCAGGTGAAGAAGGAGCTCCAGGGACGGCCGAGGGGAGGGCGGGCCCCGGTGTCTGCCCCCATCCCAGCTGACGAGGAGGCCGGAACAGGGCGAGATGGAGGCGGCAGGCAAGATCACCTCCGCCCGGGCGCAATCCCGGCTGACAGGCGGGCTGGCTGGGGGGCTGCGAGGGGGGCTTCCCTGGCGCAGGGACTCTGCAGCTTTCCTCCACCCCCGGGGGGGGGGGAAGGTGCCCACCGTCCCGCCGCCCCGCTCTGCGCGCACACCCATACATGAATTTACCCCTTTGCTTATTTAAAATATTCCAATTAAAACATTAGAAAAAAACACTCAATTTTGCTCAGGATCTGGATATGTTTGAGGCGCACACACACACCCTTCCACCGACCCCCATCTCAAGGAAGACACCCCCCGGTGGTGCCATCGGAGATGGGTTACTAAGGTGAAACGGGGGCGAGTGCTGGCCCCCAGTGGAGTCCAGCGCAATTACGCCACGGCGCCTGGGCAGGTAGCAAAATCGCGCGCGTCCGGGCGCACCTGCGCGTCCGCGCGCGATTGTGCTACCTGCCCAGGTGCCGTGGCGTAATTGCGCTGGACTCTAGTGGGGGTCAGCAGCCGCGCCCCCCCCCCCGTGCCACCTTAGCAGCCCACCTCTGGATGCCCCACCAACCAACCGACCGACCGACCCACCTCGCCATGCTGGTTCCTCCGTCCCTGCGGCGTGTCCTCCGGGAGGAAATAAAGTTTGGAGCTGGAGAAAAGTTGCCGGGAGCTCCGTTCCTCCCAGAGCAGCTGGAGCTCGGCTACGCAGAGGGGGTCGCCGGGCCGGCAGCGCACCAAGAAGAAATCGCCCAGCGAGAGGATCCGCGGCCGTCCGTCCAGGTGGAGCTGAAACGCCTTGTAGAAAATGTACTGTCCGTGCAGCCCGCACGGCGAGCCGACCCACTGCAAGAGGCGGCGGGGGGAGGGGAAGAGGGGCAGGCGGAAGGGAGGGGAGGGAGGGAGTGAGAGCCAGAGAGCGAGAGAGGAGAGAGAGGGGGGAAGGAGGGAGGGAGGGAGAGAGGGAGGGAGGGAGAGAGAGAAGGGGGAGAGAGAGAGAGAGGAAGAGAGAGAGAGAGAGAGGAAGGGAGAGAGGGAGGGAGGGAGAGAGAGGAAGGGAGGGAAGGAGAGAAAGAGAGAAAGAGAGGAAGAGAGAGAGAGAGGGAGGGAGGGAAGGAGAGAGAGAGAAGGAGAGAGGGATGGAGAAAGAGGGAGGGAGGGAGAGAGAAAAGGAGGGAGAGGGAGGGAGGGAGAGAGGAGAGAGAGGGAGGAAAAGAGAAAGAGAGAGGGAGGGAGAGAGGAGGAAAGAGGGAGTGAGGGAAGGAGAGAGAGAGAACGAGGGAGGGAGGGATAAAAAGAGAGGGAGGGGGAGAGTGAGAGAGAGGGAGGGAGGAAGAGAGAAGCATCAGCCCCCGCAGAGCCACCTCCAAAACACGCGCCCTCCCCCTCCCTCCTTCCCCTCCCTCCCTCGGCCGCCGGATCGGGTCGGGTCGGGTCTAAGGCCAGGCGGGGCGGGGGCTGCGGGCTGGCCGGCTGCCCTCTGTCTGTCCCCCCCACCTCTTTCCAGCAGGCACCCCCCCACCACCCATCCCGTCCCCATAAGGGGCCGAGGCAGCCCGGGAGGAAAAGCAGCTGCCCGAGGGAGGCGGTGGAGGGGGGGGGGAGAAAGTTGGGGGAAAGTTTGGGGCGCCCTGGGAGGGGTGGGGGGCGCGCCGGGGCGGAGGCCCGAAATTACCTGGACTGAATCGGGCTCCATCTCGACGCTCTGAAATTGATTGAACTCAACATTCTCCAAACTTGTTGGCTCGAATGGATCGCATCAGGTCCTGGCAGGGAAAAACGGGCTCCCCTCCCCGCCGACGTCGGCCAGCCTCGCTCCCGGAGCCCGGAGCCTCGAGCCCGGCCCGGCTCGGAGAGCCCCCGACGCCCCGACGCGCCTCCCGACGCCTCCCCATCGCCTGGCCCGGGGCTGCGATCCGGGGGCCCCCCTTCCGCGCCCGGCGATGCGGTTCCAAAGCGCTCTTGCGAGGGGGCGACCGGGCACTGCAGGTGGATGGTCCTCCTTCCTTAGCACCTCAAGGCGTCCGAATCCCTCCGGCCGGCGCCTTCTCCTCCCGGCCCGCCGGGCCCCCGCGCGCCCAGCCCGCCCGCCTCTCCATTTTGCCGAACCGAAAGGCGGTCTGGTGAAGTCTTCATCTGACAGGACCTGCTTGTATATCTCTAATATAAAGAACATTTCCTGCCGGGAGTCGGAGGCGCTGTTCTTCTTTCGCATTCTCTCCAGCAGATTTGCTTTTATTAGAACATGTAGATTGGCCCGATAGTTCAATTACGTTTCCTTGGTGCCATATTCCGCGCGGCCCCCTCCCTCCCCCCTCCCTTCCTCACCCCCCCAGGCGGAATTTGATCGCTTAGATTAACTGCCTGGCGCTGATATTTCAATATCAAGGCGGGGGGGGGACGGGGGGAGAGGCGGCTGTGATCGATTATATAAACACATAAATATGAATGCGTTCGCTTGCTTTTTACGCACACGCGTAAAAGCGCACCAGCCTTTGCCAATGTTGCCTTCTCCTCGGCAGCGCATCTTATGGACAGAGGCTACGTTGTAGCTGTGTGGGTCCTTGACAGATCCGATAAATGAACAATAAATCGATTAATAAACCCCAGGCACGCGGGGGGAGGCGGGGGTCCAGAAGCACCGAGGCGCGGTGAGCGAATGAGGCGGGGAGAAAGGAGCGCGGCGATCGCGGGATCTGGACGCCGGGTCTGATCTTGGAACCATCGGATCGATATTAGGGGGCGCGTGGGGAGACGGGGGGGGGGGCGCTTTCCGTGTACAAACACACACGAATTCATTTTCCTCTGCAAAGTCCCGGGCGCGCACACACGTTACACACACTTTACGTGCGCACAATGCGCATTTCCGCCAGCGGCTCGCCGCCGCCGTTGGTGTGTTTGTTAACACCCCCCCCCCAGCGGTGCGGAAAGCGCTGAGCGGGGGGGGGGGGGCGAGGAGGGGGGCATCTATCGGGAGCCCCCCCCCTTTCGTGCCAGCCGCAATTGCAAAGCGAGCGGGACGCTGAGGAAGGAGGGTCTAGGGGGGAACTGGAGCCGGTGCTGCATCCGCGGCTTTGCTGGGTCTATGCGGCCCCCTCTGCGGACGCCGGCATTAAGCAAGAAACTTAAGACCCCCCTCTCCTCCCTCCCTCGCTGGGTTCCAAAAAATGGTGCAATTGCATTAAAGTCGCCCCCCCCCCCCAGCTCCCGGGCTAGATCTCTTTCCCCGCCCTCCCGGACAACGGTGTGTGTGTGCTTGTGTGTAGAGAATACATCACCGCGGCGTACTTGTACAGGAAAATAAATGTCTGTACAGTAGATGACACTTGTAATCCGAGCCACGATAAAAAAAAAATAATGACAGGGCCCGCGGAAGCTATTTTTAACGCTTGCGCAAAGCTTGCGCCTCCAAGGCGCAGCATCCCACCGAAACAAGGAGGACGGGAGGATTAATTATTTTTTAAAAAAACCCAATACCGGAGCCACGTGACTCTCGATATTAATGGGGGGAGAGCCTATTAATGGGGGGGGGCCTTCAGCCTTCTCTCTTTCTCTCCTCCTCTCTCTCCCTTCCTCTCTCTCTTTCCCCTTCTCTCCCTTTCTTTTTCCCTCTCCCTCCCTCTCTCCCTCTCTCTTTCTCTCTCTCTCCCTCTCTTCCCCCCTCTCCCTCTCTCTTTCTCTCTCTCCCCCTCTCTTCCCCCCTCTCCCTCTCTCTCTCTCCCTATCTCCCTCTTTTTCCATCTCCCTCCCTCTCCCTCCCCATCTCTCCCTCTTTCTCTCTCTCCATCTCTCCCCCTCTCTCCATCTCCCTCCACCTCTCTCCCTCTCCCCCCTTTCCCTCCCTCTCACCCACTCCCTCTCTCCCTCTCTATCTCTCCCTCTCCCTCTCTCCCTCTATGTCCCTCCCCCCCTCAATTTACAACTATGTCGTCTCTCATCTGATCTAACCATAGTTCACAAAATCATATAACAAAATGTCCTTCCTGTTCATGACTACTTCACCTTTAACCACAACAACACACGGGCACGTAACAGATTCAAGCTAAATTTAAACCGCTCCAAACTAGACTGCAGAAAATACAATAGAGTGATCAACGCCTGGAATTCACTACCTGACTCTGTGGTTTCTTCCCTCAACCCCAATACCTGTCTTCAGTTGACTTCTCCCCCTTTGTAAGAGGTCTGTAAGGGGTGGACATAAGTGCACCATTGTGCCTATGGTCCCTGTCCTTATATCCTATTGCCTTATTTTATCATTACTTTCTATGTTATGCTTATATAAACTACTATCCTATACTTGATTGACAATAGATAGATACATAAACAAAATAAAAAATAAAATAAAATAAAATAATAAAATAAAATAAAATAAAATAAAATATATCCCTTGGGGGAAAAAACAAAAACCCGCGCAGGGAAAGTTCCAATTAAGATAAGCAGGTGGCTCTGCGCACTGCGCAGTTAATACTGTAATAGCTTGCTTGGTTTCGGCGAGAGAGTCAGAAGGGCCATTCAAAGCCCATCCATCACCTCAGACACTGACGGGAAAGGGGTGGGGAAGGGACAGGGGAGGCGCCCCGAAATCATCCCCCTCTCCGTCAGTGGGGCTTGGGAGCGTTTTAATGGCGCAGTATGCGCTCCCTTCACCCCTTTCCCAAAAGGGCCCCTGATTCCGAACGTGGGCCCCACGCCCCACAGGGAGGCAATTGCATTTTTAATGGGGGCAATTGGAACCTTGTTTAAACCTAGTTAATGACCTTTTAGGCTTCCTCCGCGTGAGTAGTTCACTTTTTGGATAAGTATTATATGTCATGGGGGTGGGCTCAGTATTTTAGAGATGCTTAGGTGGAGCATGGTCAAAAAAAGGTTGGGAAGCACTGATTTAGACGGGCGCGGAATGCCACGCGCACGCGAGGGAGGCTAAAAAAAGGCTGAGCTTTGGACCTTCCCACGGAGCGGGAGGTGGCCGTGACGCTCTTTGCATCGCCGGGTGCTTTGGTGAGCCTTCAAGGGGTTCGGTTGTCTCGGACCTGGTGCCGGATTTCAGCACCGCTCGTGGTCCAGCGAAGAGGTGCCAGCGCCGCTCCGAGGCGCTTGGGGTTGGGTGGGTAGGTGGGACCTGCCTCCACGCGCAAAGCCCTCTCCGGGCGCGGGGAGTTGGAGAAATTTGGGGCGCTGCGGAATAATTGCGTCCCACGAGAACCGCCGGACGTCGCAGCCGGCTTGGAGCTCAGATTCCAGTGGGAAGCGAAGCGCAGCTGGAGGAAGAGGAGGAACGGAGCGCACCACCTGCGCACATATCGCCGCCGGGGAACTCGGAACTCGGGTGGATTTGACCGCTGCCGTGGACATGACCGGCACCGACCTCTCCCTAGGGAGAAGCCCACCCTCCTCAAGACTGGCTGGGCTGGGGCTGCTCTCCCCCTCGCCCCCAACCCCTCCGCCGCCTCCCTCCGCTGGCTCGAGGGGCCGGAGCGCTTTGACCGCCCCGGGAACGCCGAAGACCCAGCGCAGAAGGAGTTTTTGTCCCCCAGGGCAGCCGGTCTGGACAAACGGAGCCAGCGCGGTCCTTTGCCGAGGATCGTGGCGCCCCTTCGTGGGGTCCCCGGAATCTGG